>NC_060189.1:6435306-6449403 GCF_021184085.1 Oncorhynchus gorbuscha
TACCCCTGTATCTAGCCTCCACATTGACTCTATACCAGTACCCCCTGTATATAGTCTCCACATTGACTCTATACCAGTACCCCCTGTATATAGCCTCCACATTGACTCTGTACCAGTACCCCTTTATATAGCCTCCACATTGACTCTGTACCGGTACCCCCTGTATATAGCCTCCACAATGACTCTATACCGGTACCCCCTGTATATAGCCTCCACATTGACTCTATACCAGTACCCCTGTATATAGCCTCCACATTGACTCTATACCAGTACCCCCTGTATATAGCCTCCACATTGACTCTATACCAGTACCCCTGTATATAGCCTCCACATTGACTCTGTACCAGTACCCCCTGTATATAGCCTCCACATTGACTCTGTACCAGTACCCCCTGTATATAGCCTCCACATTGACTCTGTACCAGTACCCCTGTATATAGCCTCCACATTGACTCTATACCAGTACCCCTGTATATAGCCTCCACATTGACTCTATACCAGTACCCCCTGTATATAGCCTCCACATTGACTCTATACCAGTACCCCTGTATCTAGCCTCCACATTGACTCTATACCAGTACCCCTGTATATAGTCTCCACATTGACTCTATACCAGTACCCCCTGTATATAGCCTCCACACTGACTCTGTACCAGTACCCCTGTATATAGCCTCCACATTGACTCTGTACCGGTACCCCCTGGTATATAGCCTCCACATTGACTCTATACCAGTACCCCTGTATATAGCCTCCACATTGACTCTATACCAGTACCCCTGTATATAGCCTCCACATTGACTCTGTACCAATACCCCCTGTATATAGCCTCCACATTGACTCTGTACCAGTACCCCCTGTATATAGCCTCCACATTGACTCTATATCAGTACCCCTGTATATAGCCTCCACATTGACTCTGTACCAGTACCCCCTGTATCTAGCCTCCACATTGACTCTGTACCGGTACCCCCTTTATATAGCCTCCACATTGACTCTGTACCGGTACCCCCTGTATATAGCCTCCACATTGACTCTATACCGGTACCCCCTGTATATAGCTTCCACATTGACTCTATACCAGTACCCCTGTATATAGCCTCCACATTGACTCTATACCAGTACCCCCTGTATATAGCCTCCACATTGACTCAATACCAGTACCCCTGTATATAGCCTCCACATTGACTCTATACCAGTACCCCTGTATATAGCCTCCACATTGACTCTATACCAGTACCCCTGTATCTAGCCTCCACATTGACTCTATACCAGTACCCCTGTATATAGTCTCCACATTGACTCTATACCAGTACCCCCTGTATATAGCCTCCACATTGACTCTGTACCAGTACCCCCTGTATATAGCCTCCACATTGACTCTGTACCAGTACCCCCTGTATATAGCCTCCACATTGACTCTGTACCTGTACCCCTGTATATAGCCTCCACATTGACTCTGTACCAGTACCCCTGTATATAGCCTCCACATTGACTCTGTACCAGTACCCCCTGTATATAGCCTCCACATTGACTCTATACCAGTACCCCCTGTATATAGCCTCCACATTGACTCTATACCAGTACCCCTGTATCTAGCCTCCACATTGACTCTATACCAGTACCCCTGTATATAGTCTCCACATTGACTCTATACCAGTACCCCCTGTATATAGCCTCCACATTGACTCTGTACCAGTACCCCCTGTATATAGCCTCCACATTGACTCTGTACCTGTACACCCTGGTATATAGCCTCCACATTGACTCTATACCAGTACCCCCTGTATATAGCCTCCACATTGACTCTATACCAGTACCCCCTGTATATAGCCTCCACATTGACTCTGTACCAGTACCCCCTGTATATAGCCTCCACATTGACTCTGTACCAGTACCCCTGTATATAGCCTCCACATTGACTCTATATCAGTACCCCCTGTATATAGCCTCCACATTGACTCTGTACCAGTACCCCTGTATCTAGCCTCCACATTGACTCTATACCAGTACCCCTGTATATAGTCTCCACATTGACTCTATACCAGTACCCCTGTATCTAGCCTCCACATTGACTCTATACCAGTACCCCCTGTATATAGTCTCCACATTGACTCTATACCAGTACCCCTGTATATAGCCTCCACATTGACTCTGTACCAGTACCCCTGTATATAGCCTCCACATTGACTCTATACCAGTACCCCTGTATCTAGCCTCCACATTGACTCTGTACCAGTACCCCCTGTATATACCCTCCACATTGACTCTATACCAGTACCCCCTGTATATAGCCTCCACATTGACTCTATACCAGTACCCACAGTATATAGCCTCCACATTGACTCTATACCAGTACCCCCTGTATATAGCCTCCACATTGACTCTATACCAGTACCCCCTGTATATAGCCTCCACATTGACTCTGTACCAGTACCCCCTGTATCTAGCCTCCACATTGACTCTATACCAGTACCCCCTGTATATAGTCTCCACATTGACTCTATACCAGTACCCCCTGTATATAGCCTCCACATTGACTCTGTACCAGTACCCCCTTTATATAGCCTCCACATTGACTCTGTACCGGTACCCCCTGTATATAGCCTCCACATTGACTCTATACCGGTACCCCCTGTATATAGCCTCCACATTGACTCTATACCAGTACCCCCTGTATATAGCCTCCACATTGACTCTATACCAGTACCCCTGTATATAGCCTCCACATTGACTCTGTACCAGTACCCCCTGTATATAGCCTCCACATTGACTCTGTACCAGTACCCCTGTATATAGCCTCCACATTGACTCTGTACCAGTACCCCCTGTATATAGCCTCCACATTGACTCTGTACCAGTACCCCTGTATATAGCCTCCACATTGACTCTATACCAGTACCCCCTGTATATAGCCTCCACATTGACTCTATACCAGTACCCCCTGTATCTAGCCTCCACATTGACTCTATACCAGTACCCCCTGTATATAGTCTCCACATTGACTCTATACCAGTACCCCCTGTATATAGCCTCCACACTGACTCTGTACCAGTACCCCCTGTATATAGCCTCCACATTGACTCTGTACCGGTACACCCTGGTATATAGCCTCCACATTGACTCTATACCAGTACCCCCTGTATATAGCCTCCACATTGACTCTATACCAGTACCCCTGTATATAGCCTCCACATTGACTCTGTACCAATACCCCTGTATATAGCCTCCACATTGACTCTGTACCAGTACCCCTGTATATAGCCTCCACATTGACTCTATATCAGTACCCCTGTATATAGCCTCCACATTGACTCTGTACCAGTACCCCCTGTATCTAGCCTCCACATTGACTCTATACCAGTACCCCTGTATATAGTCTCCACATTGACTCTATACCAGTACCCCTGTATATAGCCTCCACATTGACTCTGTACCAGTACCCCTGTATATAGCCTCCACATTGACTCTGTACCAGTACCCCCTGTATATAGCCTCCACATTGACTCTGTACCAGTACCCCTGTATATAGCCTCCACATTGACTCTGTACCAGTACCCCTGTATATAGCCTTCACATTGACTCTATACCAGTACCCCTGTATATAGCCTCCACATTGACTCTATACCAGTACCCCCTGTATATAGCCTCCACATTGACTCTATACCAGTACCCCCTGTATCTAGCCTCCACATTGACTCTATACCAGTACCCCCTGTATATAGTCTCCACATTGACTCTATACCAGTACCCCCTGTATATAGCCTCCACACTGACTCTGTACCAGTACCCCCTGTATATAGCCTCCACATTGACTCTGTACCGGTACACCCTGGTATATAGCCTCCACATTGACTCTATACCAGTACCCCCTGTATATAGCCTCCACATTGACTCTATACCAGTACCCCCTGTATATAGCCTCCACATTGACTCTGTACCAATACCCCCTGTATATAGCCTCCACATTGACTCTGTACCAGTACCCCCTGTATATAGCCTCCACATTGACTCTATATCAGTACCCCCTGTATATAGCCTCCACATTGACTCTGTACCAGTACCCCCTGTATCTAGCCTCCACATTGACTCTATACCAGTACCCCCTGTATATAGTCTCCACATTGACTCTATACCAGTACCCCCTGTATATAGCCTCCACATTGACTCTGTACCAGTACCCCCCTGTATATAGCCTCCACATTGACTCTGTACCAGTACCCCCTGTATATAGCCTCCACATTGACTCTGTACCAGTACCCCTGTATATAGCCTCCACATTGACTCTGTACCAGTACCCCCTGTATATAGCCTTCACATTGACTCTATACCAGTACCCCCTGTATATAGCCTCCACATTGACTCTATACCAGTACCCCCTGTATCTAGCCTCCACATTGACTCTATACCAGTACCCCCTGTATATAGCCTCCACATTGACTCTATACCAGTACCCCCTGTATCTAGCCTCCACATTGACTCTGTACCAGTACCCCCTGTATATACCCTCCACATTGACTCTATACCAGTACCCCCTGTATATAGCCTCCACATTGACTCTATACCAGTACCCACATTATATAGCCTCCACATTGACTCTATACCAGTACCCCCTGTATATAGCCTCCACATTGACTCTATACCAGTACCCCCTGTATATAGCCTCCACATTGACTCTATACCAGTACCCCTGTATATAGCCTCCACATTGACTCTGTACCAGTACCCCTGTATATAGCCTCCACATTGACTCTATACCAGTACCCCCTGTATATAGCCTCCACATTGACTCTATACCAGTACCCCTGTATATAGCCTCCACATTGACTCTATACCAGTACCCCCTGTATATAGCCTCCACATTGACTCTGTACCAGTACCCCCTGTATATAGCCTCCACATTGACTCTGTACCAGTACCCCCTTTATATAGCCTCCACATTCACTCTGTACCGGTACCCCCTGTATATAGCCTCCACATTGACTCTATACCGGTACCCCCTGTATATAGCCTCCACATTGACTCTATACCAGTACCCCCTGTATATAGCCTCCACATTGACTCTGTACCAGTACCCCTGTATATAGCCTCCACATTGACTCTGTACCAGTACCCCCTGTATATAGCCTCCACATTGACTCTGTACCAGTACCCCCTGTATATAGCCTCCACATTGACTCTGTACCAGTACCCCCTGTATATAGCCTCCACATTGACTCTACCAGTACCCCCTGTATATAGCCTCCACATTGACTCTGTACCAGTACCCCCTGTATATAGCCTCCACATTGACTCTATACCAGTACCCCCTGTATATAGCCTCCACATTGACTCTATACCAGTACCCCCTGTATCTAGCCTCCACATTGACTCTATACCAGTACCCCCTGTATATAGTCTCCACATTGACTCTATACCAGTACCCCCTGTATATAGCCTCCACACTGACTCTGTACCAGTACCCCCTGTATATAGCCTCCACATTGACTCTGTACCGGTACACCCTGGTATATAGCCTCCACATTGACTCTATACCAGTACCCCCTGCATATAGCCTCCACATTGACTCTATACCAGTACCCCCTGTATATAGCCTCCACATTGACTCTGTACCAATACCCCCTGTATATAGCCTCCACATTGACTCTGTACCAGTACCCCCTGTATATAGCCTCCACATTGACTCTATATCAGTACCCCCTGTATATAGCCTCCACATTGACTCTGTACCAGTACCCCCTGTATCTAGCCTCCACATTGACTCTGTACCAGTACCCCCTTTATATAGCCTCCACATTGACTCTGTACCGGTACCCCCTGTATATAGCCTCCACATTGACTCTATACCGGTACCCCCTGTATATAGCCTCCACATTGACTCTATACCGGTACCCCCTGTATATAGCCTCCACATTGACTCTATACCAGTACCCCCTGTATATAGCCTCCACATTGACTCAATACCAGTACCCCCTGTATATAGCCTCCACATTGACTCTATACCAGTACCCCCTGTATATAGCCTCCACATTGACTCTATACCAGTACCCCTGTATCTAGCCTCCACATTGACTCTATACCAGTACCCCCTGTATATAGTCTCCACATTGACTCTATACCAGTACCCCTGTATATAGCCTCCACACTGACTCTGTACCAGTACCCCCTGTATATAGCCTCCACATTGACTCTGTACCGGTACACCCTGGTATATAGCCTCCACATTGACTCTATACCAGTACCCCCTGTATATAGCCTCCACATTGACTCTATACCAGTACCCCCTGTATATAGCCTCCACATTGACTCTGTACCAATACCCCCTGTATATAGCCTCCACATTGACTCTGTACCAGTACCCCCTGTATATAGCCTCCACATTGACGCTGTACCAGTACCCCCTGTATATAGCCTCCACATTGACTCTATACCGGTACCCCCTGTATATAGCCTCCACATTGACTCTGTACCGGTACCCCCTGTATATAGCCTCCACATTGACTCTGTACCGGTACCCCCTGTATATAGCCTCCACATTGACTCTATACCGGTACCCCCTGTATATAGCCTCCACATTGACTCTATACCGGTACCCCCTGTATCTAGCCTCCACATTGACTCTATACCAGTACCCCCTGTATATAGCCTCCACATTGACTCTATACCAGTACCCCCTGTATATAGCCTCCACATTGACTCTATACCAGTACCCCCTGTATCTAGCCTCCACATTGACTCTATACCAGTACCCCCTGTATATAGCCTCCACATTGACTCTATACCAGTACCCCTGTATCTAGCCTCCACATTGACTCTATACCAGTACCCCTGTATATAGCCTCCACATTGACTCTATACCAGTACCCCCTGTATATAGCCTCCACATTGACTCTATACCAGTACCTCCTGTATCTAGCCTCCACATTGACTCTATACCAGTACCCCCTGTATATAGCTTCCACATTGACTCTATACCAGTACCCCCTGTATATAGCCTCCACATTGACTCTATACCAGTACCCCCTGTATATAGTCTCCACATTGACTCTATACCAGTACCCCCTGTATATAGCCTCCACATTGACTCTATACCAGTACCCCCTGTATATAGCCTCCACATTGACTCTATACCAGTACCCCCTGTATATAGTCTCCACATTGACTCTATACCAGTACCCCCTGTATATAGCCTCCACATTGACTCTATACCAGTACCCCCTGTATATAGCCTCGCTACTGTTATTTTACTGCTGCTATTTAATTATTTGTTATTTGTTCTTTTTTACTTAACACCTTTTTCTTAAAACTGCATTGTTGGTTAAGGGCTTTAAGGGCTTGTAAGTAAGAATTTCACCGTAAGGTCTACACCTGCTGCATTCGTCCCATGTGACTAATACAATTTAATTTGATTTGATTTGACGCTCACACCTGGTCATGAATTAAAATCAACATGGACGATGTTTGATTTTCAGAAAGTGTAAACAATGTAAACTGTCCAATTTATTTCAGGGCACCAATGAATCAAAGTCTGAGGTCCTGGATGTCTTTGGAGCTTTGAACAGTCTCAACGGTGATAACGATCAAAATGTGCACTTCATCCGCCTGTGGTTCAACGTCCAGCTGGTACCTCTTTTACCCCACATTACCGGAGACTTCCTGTCCCTGTTGAGCACAAGAGACTTCAGCTGCAGCTCCTATCAGGCACTGTGCGTTGACAATCATTCTGATTCCCATATTACTAAGGAAATTGTCCTCTTCAATGTTGTTTCATCTCAAATCTTTTCTATTTAAGGGTCATGGGATTGAGTGGTGAACTGGTATCCATTAATGAAGAGCAGAAACAATTGATCTACACTCACTTTATCCGTCTTTTCCTGTTCAGAAAGGAATCATCAGGTATTTAACATTTTAAGAATAGCAGAATTTGCCAATAGCTCTAACATGTAAGATTTAATTGTGTTGTTAATTTTTTTGGTCAAATAATGAATTCAGAAAGTAAAGTGATGTTTTAATTGGATCCAGATCCTGGATGCTTGGGAAATGCAAATGAAAGTGCAGACTGGTTGTTGAAAAACTTTGGAAACTTTTCAAGCATTGCTGATTTAAAGGATCTGTATGAACTAAACCAGCATTTCTCTGCGGTGAGTATTTCATAATCTCATGAGGTTTGACGATAAAAATCATGGCAAAAGAGAAATCCACGATTAACACATGTTGTTGTTTTTTTTAGCTGGAGGTTTTGAAAATCCTTTCACCAAACCAGAAAGCTGAATTGATACTGGACCCAAGTACTGGCGCTCTGGAGAATGAGACTCTTGTGAAGAACGTTTTCATCAGCTTGCTGGAATCTCCCAAGGGAAGAGCAGCTCAATGAGTTCTTTGTGACTTTTGTTGAAGTCACCAAGCAGGTCAGTACATCACTCTCTGGCTGGAATGGACCTTGTACAGTGAGGCCTGGCTCTCGACAAAGCAGGATGAATGGATGTCCTCCTAAACCATGAACCATTTCTTTTCCAGGAAAACATCACTATCATCACAAACACAGCCGTAAGAGACACAATGCTAGACCTGACCTTGATGGCTCTTGCTCCCAAATTCGACGTTTTTGAGCCAAAAGACTTCCAGCTGTGGTTCCAAGTCAATCTGGTTGTTCTGCTGGCCAGCTTCCATCCTGGCAGATTGGTTGATATCCCCCGCTAAACATCACCTGTGAATCCTACAATGCCATGTAAGAGACTACTTCACCCCAAACAAACATACAAGGGACTGCCTCGTAAAGTACAGATTGACAAAAGACTGCACTAATGTCTCTTTCCTTTTTCTCTCAGATTTACGGGTCTCGACCAAAGTTTGGAATCTCTTCCGCCTCACCTCTCACAGGGTGTAAAGTCAAGCTTGGATGCACTGATGAAGACATTCCAACGTATGTGATAAACTGCTATTTTTCAACAACAGACACTGTATCATCTGAGCCCAGCATTTATAGAACATTTTAAAAATCTCCAAAAAGGCATTCTCTTATTTTGCTAACTCATATGCTCCCAAATCTTCCCGTTGATTGACTGACCTTATTTAAATTATCCCCCTCAAAGGTTGCTCAAGGCCTCCAGCTTTAATTGTGGTAAGTACTCTCTGAGTGGGATCTTATTTCAAATAGACCTTTTGTTTACGATATGGGAAAGGTCATGCATCTGGTATCTGCATTGTGGCATTGTTCAGAAAGCCAAAGCATCTCTTTCGTTTTCTCATTTAATTTCACACTGGTAACAATATTATTTGCCCCCATATAGTGCAAAGAAACATTGGTCAATGGTAAGTTGATGCCAGCTGTGCAATTGACATTTTCTTGAATCAGATTGGCAATTTATGATTTGTGTCTGAAGAACTATTGTTTTTATGTTCTCTTTTGCAGAGAAACAACTTTGTGCTGGATTTAACAGGTGGGTTCAGTGCTGTCTTGCACAGTGCAGGTTGTAAGACATTGAGACACACAGGGTATCATTGTAAACTAATAATGCATTTTTCATTACCGTTTCCTACAGCACACAACTGAAGCAACAAATGTCGATTGGGAATCTCAATGAATCCCTTTGCAATTTCAACATCTCTGAATATGCCTGTTCCTCAGTAAGCTTTTTCAATTCACCACTAAATGTTGTCAGTAGCAACAGATACATTTCTCTTGTCCTCATCTTCTTTATTGATGTTACTCATGTTGATGTCACAGTTGTTTAATTTGGTTCACGTCCCTGCATTCTTTTTTTTAAGACAACCCTTCTGTCAGCGGACAACTTGGTGACGATCCTGAATTGCCAATTGTCCAGCAAAAAGACTTACTCAACAGAAATGTGGAAGCTGTTCTTCCAAAACAATGCTGCTATTCTGGACCAGGCTCTTCTGGATTACTCCAGCATGGTATGTTGAATCCCAGAATTACAACAAAATGTTTGTCATGCAGGTGAAAGAGGACCCAAAAGCGACTTGGCGAAAACAGAGTCTTTAATCCAGTAAAGTAAATACAATCAAAAAAACACAACTTTCACTCGAAATGACGAGGACAAACTGGAGACTCGATCTTGAACAGCAGGTGAACAGCAGGTTGCCTCGGGAAGGCACTTGAACCAGACAGACTCAGACACCTGCTCACCACGCAGCATCTGAGGAAAACACGACACGACAGGGCGATACACAAACACAGCACGGTGAATTCTAGACAAGGAACAGACAGGGCAGAAACGAATAACAAGGAGAGAAATAGGGACTCTAATCAGGGAAAAGGATCGGGAACAGGTGTGGGAAGACTAAATGATGATTAGGGAATAGGAACAGCTGGGAGCAGGAACGAACGATAGAGAAGAGAGAGCGAGAGAGTGAGAGAGGGGAGGGGAGAGAGAGGGATAGAAAGAGGGAAAGAACCTAATAAGACCAGCAGAGGGAAACGAATAGAATGGGAAGCACAGGGACAAGACAAGATAATAAATGACAAAACATGACAGTACCCCCACTCACCGGCGCCTCCTGGCGCACTCGAGGAGGAATCCTGGCGGCAACGGAGGAAATCATCAATGAGTGAACGGTCCAGCACGCCCTGAGACGAACCCAACTCCTCTCCTCAGGACCGTAACCCTCCCAATCCACTAAGTATTGTTGACCCCGTCCCGAACGCATGTCCATGATCTTATGTACCTTGTAAATAGGTGCGCTCTCGACAAGAACGGGGAGGGGGAGGGAAGACGAACGGGGGTGCGAAGAAAGGGCTTGACACAGGAGACATGGAAGACAGGATGGGCCCGCGACGAAGATGTCGCGGAAGAAACAGTCGCACAGCCACAGAGTTGGCTTGACCTGGGAGACACGGAACGGACCAATGAACCGCGGAGTCAACTTACGAGAAGCTGTCGAAGAGGAAGGTTATGATGGGAAAAAGCCACACTCTCTGGCCGCAACAATACCTTGGACTCTTAATCCTGCGTTTATTGTGGCTCTCACAGTCTGTGCCCTGTAACGACAGTGCAGACCTCACCCTCCTCCAGGTGCGCTCACAACGTTGGACAAACGCTTGAGCGGAGGGAACGCTGGACTCGGCAAGCTGGGATGAGAACAGAGGAGGCTGGGTAACCCAGACTACTCTGAAACGGAGATAACCCGGTAGCAGACGAAGGAAGCGAATTGTGAGCGTATTCTGCCCAGGGGAGCTGTTCACTGCCCAAGACGCAGGGTTTCTGAAGAAAGGCTGCGAGTATGCGATAATCGTCTGATTGGCCCTCTCTGCTTGACCGTTAGACTGGGGATGAAACCCGGAAGAGAGACTGGCGGACGCGCAATCAAACGACAGAACTCCCTCCAAAACTGTGACGTGAATTATGGGCCTCTGTCTGAAACGGCGTCTAACGGGAGGCCATGAATTCTGAATACATTCTCGATAATGATTTGTGCCGTCTCCTTAGCGGAAGGAAGTTTAGCGAGGGGAATGAAATGTGCCGCCTTAGAGAACCTATACGACAAATCCGTAAGAATCACAGTCTTCCCATGAACAAAGGCAGACCGGTAATGAAGTCTAGGGCGATGTGAGACCATGGTCGAGAAGGAATGGGGAGCGGTCTGAGACGACCGGCAGGAGGAGAGTTACCCGACTTAGTCTGCGCCCAGTCCGAACAAGCAACCACGAAACGGGCGCGTGTCACACTCCTGAGTCGGCCACCAAAAGCGCTGGCGAATAGACGCAGAGTGCCTCGAACACCGGATGACCAGCTTCTCTGGCAGAGTGAGCCCACTGAAGAACAGCCAGACGAGTGGAAATAGAACGAAAAGGTTACTAGGACAAGCAGCTGGCCAGCGAGTGTGCGTGAGTGCTTGCTTAACCTGTCTTTCAATTCCCCAGACTGTTAACCCGACAACACGCCCATAAGGAAGAATCCCTCGGGATCAGTAGAAGCCACAGAAGAACTAAACAGACGGGATAAGGCATCAGGCTTGGTGTTCTTGCTACCCGGGACGGTAAGAAATCACAAACTCGAAACAGCGAAAACAACGCCCAACGAGCTTGACGGGGCATTAAGTCGTTTGGCAGAACGGATGTACTCAAGGTTCTTATGGTCTGTCCAAACGACAAAGAACGGTCGCCTCCAACCACTGTCGCCATTCGCCTAGGGCTAAGCGGATGGCGAGCAGTTCACGTTACCATCATAGTTCGCTCAGATGGCGACAGGCGATGAGAAAAATAAGCAAGGATGAACTCATAGATCAGACTGGAAGCGCTGGGATAGAATGGCTCACGCCTACCTCTGAAGGGCCAGCCTCGACAATGGTGTCTAGTGACGTCAGTGAGTAACGAGGATAGGAGCGGACGTAAAAACGTTCTTTTAGAAGATCAAAAGCTCCCTGGGCGGAACCGGACCACTTAAAACACGTCTTGACAGAAGTAAGAGCTGTGAGAGGGGCAGCAACTTGACCTAAAGTACGAATGAAACGCCGATAGAAATTAGCGAAACCTAAAGCGCTGCAACTCGACACGTGACCTTGGAACGGGCCAATCACTGACAGCTTGGACCTTAGCGGAATCCATCTGAATGCCTTCAGCGGAAATAACGGAACCGAGAGAAAAGTAACGGAGGAGACATGAAAGAGCACTTCTCAGCCTTTACGTAGAGACAATTCTCAAAAGGCGCTGTAGAACACGTCGAACGTGCTGAACATGAATCTCGAGTGACGGAGAAAATCAGGATATCGTCAAGATAGACAAAAACAAAGATGTTCAGCATGTCTCTCAGAACATCATTAACTAATGCCTGAAAACAGCTGGCGCACTGGCGAGACCAAGCGGCAGAACCCGGTACTCAAAATGCCCTAACGGAGTGTTAAACACCGTTTTCCACTCGTCCCCCCTCTGATGCGCACGAGATGGTAAGCGTTACGAAGGTCCAACTTAGTAGCACCTGGCTCCCTGCAGAATCTCGAAGGCTGATGACATAAGGAGCGGATAACGATTCTTAACCGTTATGTCATTCAGCCTCGATAATCCACGCAGGGGCGCAGAGTACCGTCCTTCTTAACAAAAAGAACCCTACCCCGGCCGGAGAGGAAGAAGGCACTATGGTACCGCGCCAAGAGACACAGACAAATAATCTCGAGAGCCTTACGTTCGGTTTCCTATAGAGAGTATAATCACCGAGGAGGGAGTGGGTCTCAAAGGAGATCACTACAATCATACGACCGGTGAGGAGGAAGGAGTTGGCTCGGGACCACTGGGAAGACCGTGCGCAGATCATGATATTCCTCCGGCACTCCTGTCAAATCGCCAGGTTCCTCCTGAGAAGTAGGGACAGAAGAAACGGGAGGGATGGCAGACATTAAACACTTCACATGACAAGAAACGTTCCAGGATAGGATAGAATTACTAGACCAATTAATAGAAGGATTATGACATACTAGCCAGGGATGACCCAAAACAACAGGTGTAAACGGTGAACGAAAAATCAAAAAAGAAATAGTCTCACTGTGGTTACCAGATACTGTGAGGGTTAAAGGTAGTGTCTCAAATCTGATACTGGGAAGATGACTACCATCTAAGGCGAACATGGGCGTAGGCTTCTCTAACTCTCTGAAAGGAATGTCATGTTTCCGAACCCATGCTTCGTCCATGAAACAACCCTCAGCCCCAGAGTCTATCAAGGCACTACATGTAGCACCCGAACCGGTCCAGCGTAGATGGACCGACAAAGTAGTACAGGATTTTGATGGAGAGACTTGAGTAGTTGCGCTCACCTGTAGCCCTCCGCTTACAGATGAGCTCTGGCTTTTACTGGACATGAATTAACAAAATGTCCAGCAACTCCGCAATAGAGGCACAGGCGGTTGGTGATCCTCCGTTCCCTCTCCTTAGTCGAGATGCGAATCCCTCCCAGCTGCATGGGCTCAGACTCTGAGCCAGAGGAGGGAGATGGTTGCGATGCGGAGCAGGGAAACACCGTTGATGCGAGCTCTCTTCCACGAGCCCGGTGACGAAGATCTACCCGTCGTTCTATGCGGATGGCGAGAGCAATCAAAGAGTCCACATCTGAAGGAACCTCCCGGGAGAGAATCTCATCCTTAACCACTGCG
>NC_060189.1:6449503-6519503 GCF_021184085.1 Oncorhynchus gorbuscha
CTATACCAGTACCCCCTGTATATAGCCTCCACATTGACTCTATACCAGTACCCCTGTATATAGCCTCCACATTGACTCTGTACCAGTACCCCTGTATATAGCCTCCACATTGACTCTATACCAGTACCCCCTGTATATAGCCTCCACATTGACTCTGTACCAGTACCCCCTGTATATAGCCTCCACATATGACTCTATACCAGTACCCCTGTATATAGCCTCCACATTGACTCTATACCAGTACTATACCCCTATATATATAGCTCTCCACATTGACTCTATACCAGTACCCCCTGTATATAGCCTCCACATTGACTCTATACCAGTACCCCTGTATATAGCCTCCACATTGACTCTATACCAGTACCCCCTGTATATAGCCTCCACATTGACTCTATACCAGTACCCCTGTATATAGCCTCCACATTGACTCTATACCAGTACCCCCTGTATATAGCCTCCACATTGACTCTGTACCAGTACCCCTGTATATAGCCTCCACATTGACTCTGTACCAGTACCCCTGTATATAGCCTCCACATTGACTCTGTACCAGTACCCCCTGTATATAGCCTCCACATTGACTCTGTACCAGTACCCCCTGTATATAGCCTCCACATTGACTCTATACCAGTACCCCCTGTATATAGCCTCCACATTGACTCTATACCAGTACCCCTGTATATAGCCTCCACATTGACTCTATACCAGTACCCCCTGTATATAGCCTCCACATTGACTCTATACCAGTAGCCTCCCCCCTGTATATAGCCTCCACATTGACTCTATACCAGTACCCCTGTATATAGCCTCCACATTGACTCTATACCAGTACCCCCTGTATATAGCCTCCACATTGACTCTATACCAGTACCCCCTGTATATAGCCTCCACATTGACTCTATACCAGTACCCCTGTATATAGCCTCCACATTGACTCTATACCAGTGTACCAGTACCCCTGTATATAGCCTCCACATTGACTCTATACCAGTACCCCCTGTATATAGACTCTCCACTGTATATAGCCTCCACATTGACTCTATACCAGTACCCCCTGTATATAGCCTCCACATTGACTCTGTACCAGTACCCCCTGTATATAGCCTCCACATTGACTCTATACCAGTACCCCTGTATATAGCCTCCACATTGACTCTATACCAGTACCCCCTGTATATAGCCTCCACATTGACTCTGATACCAGTACCCCCTGTATATAGCCTCCACATTGACTCTATACCAGTACCCCTGTATATAGCCTCCACATTGACTCTATACCAGTACCCCTGTATATAGCCTCCACATTGACTCTATACCAGTACCCCTGTATATAGCCTCCACATTGACTCTGTACCAGTACCCCCTGTATATAGCCTCCACATTGACTCTATACCAGTACCCCCTGTATATAGCCTCCACATTGACTCTATACCAGTACCCCTGTATATAGCCTCCACATTGACTCTATACCAGTACCCCCTGTATATAGCCTCCACATTGACTCTGTACCAGTACCCCCTGTATATAGCCTCCACATTGACTCTATACCAGTACCCCCTGTATATAGCCTCCACATTGACTCTATACCAGTACCCCTGTATATAGCCTCCACATTGACTCTATACCAGTACCCCTGTATATAGCCTCCACATTGACTCTATACCAGTAGCCTCCCCCTACCAGTACCCCTGTATAGCCTCCACATTGACTCTGTACCAGTACCCCTGTATATAGCCTCCACATTGACTCTATACCAGTACCCCTGTATATAGCCTCCACATTGACTCTGTACCAGTACCCCCTGTATATAGCCTCCACATTGACTCTATACCAGTACCCCTGTATATAGCCTCCACATTGACTCTATACCAGTACCCCCTGTATATAGCCTCCACATTGACTCTATACCAGTACCCCCTGTATATAGCCTCCACATTGACTCTGTACCAGTACCCCTGTATATAGCCTCCACATTGACTCTATACCAGTACCCCTGTATATAGCCTCCACATTGACTCTATACCAGTACCCCTGTATATAGCCTCCACATTGACTCTATACCAGTACCCCCTGTATATAGCCTCCACATTGACTCTATACCAGTACCCCTGTATATAGCCTCCACATTGACTCTATACCAGTACCCCTGTATATAGCCTCCACATTGACTCTATACAGTATATAGCCTCCACATTGACTCTGTACCAGTACCCCTGTATATAGCCTCCACATTGACTCTGTACCAGTACCCCTGTATATAGCCTCCACATTGACTCTGTACCAGTACCCCCTGTATATATATAGCCTCCACATTGACTCTGTACCAGTACCCCCTGTATATAGCCTCCACATTGACTCTATACCAGTACCCCCTGTATATAGCCTCCACATTGACTCTATACCAGTACCCCTGTATATAGCCTCCACATTGACTCTATACCAGTACCCCTGTATATAGCCTCCACATTGACTCTACCAGTACCCCCAGACTCTATACCAGTACCCCCTGTATATAGCCTCCACATTGACTCTGTACCAGTACCCCCTGTATATAGCCTCCACATTGACTCTATACCAGTACCCCCTGTATATAGCCTCCACATTGACTCTATACCAGTACCCCTGTATATAGCCTCCACATTGACTCTGTACCAGTACCCCCTGTATATAGCCTCCACATTGACTCTATACCAGTAGCCCCCTGTATATAGCCTCCACATTGACTCTATACCAGTACCCCCTGTATATAGCCTCCACATTGACTCTGTACCAGTACCCCTGTATATAGCCTCCACATTGACTCTGTACCAGTACCCCTGTATATAGCCTCCACATTGACTCTATACCAGTACCCCCTGTATATAGCCTCCACATTGACTCTATACCAGTACCCCTGTATATAGCCTCCACATTGACTCTGTACCAGTACCCCCTGTATATAGCCTCCACATTGACTCTATACCAGTACCCCTGTATATAGCCTCCACATTGACTCTATACCAGTACCCCTGTATATAGCCTCCACATTGACTCTATACCAGTACCCCCTGTATATAGCTCTCCACATTGACTCTATACCAGTACCCCTGTATATAGCCTCCACATTGACTCTATACCAGTACCCCCTGTATATAGCCTCCACATTGACTCTATACCAGTACCCCCTGTATATAGCCTCCACATTGACTCTATACCAGTACCCCTGTATATAGCCTCCACATTGACTCTATACCAGTACCCCCTGTATATAGCCTCCACATTGACTCTGTACCAGTACCCCCTGTATATAGCCTCCACATTGACTCTGTACCAGTACCCCCTGTATATAGCCTCCACATTGACTCTGTACCAGTACCCCCTGTATATAGCCTCCACATTGACTCTATACCAGTACCCCCTGTATATAGCCTCCACATTGACTCTGACTCTATACCAGTACCCCCTGTATATAGCCTCCACATTGACTCTGTACCAGTACCCCTGTATATAGCCTCCACATTGACTCTATACCAGTACCCCCTGTATATAGCCTCCACATTGACTCTGTACCAGTACCCCTGTATATAGCCTCCACATTGACTCTGTACCAGTACCCCTGTATATAGCCTCCACATTGACTCTATACCAGTACCCCTGTATATAGCCTCCACATTGACTCTATACCAGTACCCCCTGTATATAGCCTCCACATTGACTCTATACCAGTACCCCTGTATATAGCCTCCACATTGACTCTATACCAGTACCCCTGTATATAGCCTCCACATTGACTCTATACCAGTACCCCCTGTATATAGCCTCCACATTGACTCTATACCAGTAGCCTCCCCCTGTATATAGCCTCCACATTGACTCTGTACCAGTACCCCTGTATATAGCCTCCACATTGACTCTGTACCAGTACCCCCTGTATATAGCCTCCACATTGACTCTATACCAGTACCCCTGTATATAGCCTCCACATTGACTCTATACCAGTACCCCTGTATATAGCCTCCACATTGACTCTATACCAGTACCCCTGTATATAGCCTCCACATTGACTCTGTACCAGTACCCCCTGTATATAGCCTCCACATTGACTCTGTACCAGTACCCCCTGTATATAGCCTCCACATTGACTCTATACCAGTACCCCCTGTATATAGCCTCCACATTGACTCTATACCAGTACCCCCTGTATATAGCCTCCACATTGACTCTATACCAGTACCCCCTGTATATAGCCTCCACATTGACTCTATACCAGTACCCCCTGTATATAGCCTCCACATTGACTCTATACCAGTACCCCTGTATATAGCCTCCACATTGACTCTATACCAGTACCCCCTGTATATAGCCTCCACATTGACTCTATACCAGTACCCCCTGTATATAGCCTCCACATTGACTCTATACCAGTACCCCCTGTATATAGCCTCCACATTGACTCTGTACCAGTACCCCCTGTATATAGCCTCCACATTGACTCTGTACCAGTACCCCCTGTATATAGCCTCCACATTGACTCTGTACCAGTACCCCCTGTATATAGCCTCCACATTGACTCTATACCAGTACCCCCTGTATATAGCCTCCACATTGACTCTGTACCAGTACCCCCTGTATATAGCCTCCACATTGACTCTATACCAGTACCCCCTGTATATAGCCTCCACATTGACTCTGTACCAGTACCCCTGTATATAGCCTCCACATTGACTCTATACCAGTACCCCCTGTATATAGCCTCCACATTGACTCTATACCAGTACCCCCTGTATATAGCCTCCACATTGACTCTATACCAGTACCCCCTGTATATAGCCTCCACATTGACTCTATACCAGTACCCCTGTATATAGCCTCCACATTGACTCTATACCAGTACCCCCTGTATATAGCCTCCACATTGACTCTGTACCAGTACCCCCTGTATATAGCCTCCACATTGACTCTATACCAGTACCCCTGTATATAGCCTCCACATTGACTCTATACCAGTACCCCTGTATATAGCCTCCACATTGACTCTATACCAGTACCCCCTGTATATAGCCTCCACATTGACTCTATACCAGTACCCCCTGTATATAGCCTCCACATTGACTCTGTACCAGTACCCCTGTATATAGCCTCCACATTGACTCTATACCAGTACCCCCTGTATATAGCCTCCACATTGACTCTATACCAGTACCCCTGTATATAGCCTCCACATTGACTCTATACCAGTACCCCTGTATATAGCCTCCACATTGACTCTATACCAGTACCCCCTGTATATAGCCTCCACATTGACTCTATACCAGTACCCCTGTATATAGCCTCCACATTGACTCTGTACCAGTAGCCTCCCCCCTGTATATAGCCTCCACATTGACTCTGTACCAGTACCCCCTGTATATAGCCTCCACATTGACTCTACCATACCATTGAGTACCCCTGTATATAGCCTCCACATTGACTCTATACCAGTACCCCTGTATATAGCCTCCACATTGACTCTATACCAGTACCCCTGTATATAGCCTCCACATTGACTCTATACCAGTACCCCCTGTATATAGCCTCCACATTGACTCTATACCAGTACCCCTGTATATAGCCTCCACATTGACTCTATACCAGTACCCCCTGTATATAGCCTCCACATTGACTCTATACCAGTACCCCCTGTATATAGCCTCCACATTGACTCTATACCAGTACCCCCTGTATATAGCCTCCACATTGACTCTGTACCAGTACCCCCTGTATATAGCCTCCACATTGACTCTATACCAGTACCCCCTGTATATAGCCTCCACATTGACTCTATACCAGTACCCCTGTATATAGCCTCCACATTGACTCTGTACCAGTACCCCTGTATATAGCCTCCACATTGACTCTATACCAGTACCCCCTGTATATAGCCTCCACATTGACTCTATACCAGTACCCCCTGTATATAGCCTCCACATTGACTCTATACCAGTACCCCCTGTATATAGCCTCCACATTGACTCTGTACCAGTACCCCTGTATATAGCCTCCACATTGACTCTAGCCTCCACATTACCAGTACCCCCTGTATATAGCCTCCACATTGACTCTGTACCAGTACCCCTGTATATAGCCTCCACATTGACTCTATACCAGTACCCCCTGTATATAGCCTCCACATTGACTCTGTACCAGTACCCCTGTATATAGCCTCCACATTGACTCTGTATATAGCCTCCACAGTACCCCCTGTATATAGCCTCCACATTGACTCTATACCAGTACCCCTGTATATAGCCTCCACATTGACTCTATACCAGTACCCCCTGTATATAGCCTCCACATTGACTCTATACCAGTACCCCTGTATATAGCCTCCACATTGACTCTATACCAGTACCCCTGTATATAGCCTCCACATTGACTCTATACCAGTACCCCTGTATATAGCCTCCACATTGACTCTATACCAGTACCCCCTGTATATAGCCTCCACATTGACTCTACCAGTACCTGTATATAGCCTCCACATTGACTCTATACCCCCCTGTATATAGCCTCCACATTGACTCTGTACCAGTACCCCCTGTATATAGCCTCCACATTGACTCTATACCAGTACCCCTGTATATAGCCTCCACATTGACTCTGTACCAGTACCCCCTGTATATAGCCTCCACATTGACTCTGTACCAGTACCCCCTGTATATAGCCTCCACATTGACTCTGTACCAGTACCCCCTGTATATAGCCTCCACATTGACTCTATACCAGTAGCCTCCCCCTGTATATAGCCTCCACATTGACTCTATACCAGTACCCCCTGTATATAGCCTCCACATTGACTCTATACCAGTACCCCTGTATATAGCCTCCACATTGACTCTATACCAGTACCCCCTGACTCTATAGCCTCCACATTGACTCTATACCAGTACCCCTGTATATAGCCTCCACATTGACTCTATACCAGTACCCCCTGTATATAGCCTCCACATTGACTCTATACCAGTACCCCCTGTATATAGCCTCCACATTGACTCTATACCAGTACCCCCTGTATATAGCCTCCACATTGACTCTATACCAGTACCCCTGTATATAGCCTCCACATTGACTCTATACCAGTACCCCTGTATATAGCCTCCACATTGACTCTATACCAGTACCCCCTGTATTAGCCTCCACATTGACTCTGTACCAGTACCCCCTGTATATAGCCTCCACATTGACTCTATACCAGTACCCCTGTATATAGCCTCCACATTGACTCTATACCAGTACCCCCTGTATATAGCCTCCACATTGACTCTATACCAGTACCCCTGTATATAGCCTCCACATTGACTCTACCAGTACCCCCCAGTCCCATTGACCTACCAGTATATAGCCTCCACATTGACTCTATACCAGTACCCCTGTATATAGCCTCCACATTGACTCTATACCAGTACCCCCTGTATATAGCCTCCACATTGACTCTATACCAGTACCCCTGTATATAGCCTCCACATTGACTCTATACCAGTACCCCTGTATATAGCCTCCACATTGACTCTATACCAGTACCCCTGTATATAGCCTCCACATTGACTCTATACCAGTACCCCTGTATATAGCCTCCACATTGACTCTATACCAGTACCCCCTGTATATAGCCTCCACATTGACTCTATACCAGTACCCCTGTATATAGCCTCCACATTGACTCTATACCAGTACCCCTGTATATAGCCTCCACATTGACTCTATACCAGTACCCCCTGTATATAGCCTCCACATTGACTCTGTACCAGTACCCCCTGTATATAGCCTCCACATTGACTCTGTACCAGTACCCCTGTATATAGCCTCCACATTGACTCTATACCAGTACCCCTGTATATAGCCTCCACATTGACTCTGTACCAGTACCCCCTGTATATAGCCTCCACATTGACTCTGTACCAGTACCCCCTGTATATAGCCTCCACATTGACTCTGTATATACCAGTACCCCCCTGTATATAGCCTCCACATTGACTCTATACCAGTACCCCCTGTATATAGCCTCCACATTGACTCTATACCAGTACCCCCTGTATATAGCCTCCACATTGACTCTGTACCAGTACCCCCTGTATATAGCCTCCACATTGACTCTATACCAGTACCCCTGTATATAGCCTCCACATTGACTCTATACCAGTACCCCTGTATATAGCCTCCACATTGACTCTATACCAGTACCCCTGTATATAGCCTCCACATTGACTCTGTACCAGTACCCCCTGTATATAGCCTCCACATTGACTCTACCATTGAGTACCAGTACCCCTGTATATAGCCTCCACATTGACTCTGTACCAGTACCCCCTGTATATAGCCTCCACATTGACTCTGTACCAGTACCCCTGTATATAGCCTCCACATTGACTCTATACCATTGTACCCCTGTATATAGCCTCCACATTGACTCTGTACCAGTACCCCTGTATATAGCCTCCACATTGACTCTATACCAGTACCCCTGTATATAGCCTCCACATTGACTCTGTACCAGTACCCCTGTATATAGCCTCCACATTGACTCTATACCAGTACCCCCTGATATAGCCTCCACATTGACTCTGTACCAGTACCCCCTGTATATAGCCTCCACATTGACTCTATACCAGTACCCCTGTATATAGCCTCCACATTGACTCTGTACCAGTACCCCCTGTATATAGCCTCCACATTGACTATAGCCTCCACATTGACTCTATACCAGTACCCCCTGTATATAGCCTCCACATTGACTCTGTACCAGTACCCCCTGTATATAGCCTCCACATTGACTCTGTACCAGTACCCCTGTATATAGCCTCCACATTGACTCTATACCAGTACCCCCTGTATATAGCCTCCACATTGACTCTATACCAGTACCCCCTGTATATAGCCTCCACATTGACTCTATACCAGTACCCCTGTATATAGCCTCCACATTGACTCTATACCAGTACCCCTGTATATAGCCTCCACATTGACTCTATACCAGTACCCCCTGTATATAGCCTCCACATTGACTCTGTACCAGTACCCCCTGTATATAGCCTCCACATTGACTCTATACCAGTACCCCCTGTATATAGCCTCCACATTGACTCTATACCAGTACCCCCCCTGTATATAGCCTCCACATTGACTCTATACCAGTACCCCCTGTATATAGCCTCCACATTGACTCTATACCAGTACCCCTGTATATAGCCTCCACATTGACTCTATACCAGTACCCCCTGTATATAGCCTCCACATTGACTCTATACCAGTACCCCCTGTATATAGCCTCCACATTGACTCTATACCAGTACCCCCTGTATATAGCCTCCACATTGACTCTATACCAGTACCCCTGTATATAGCCTCCACATTGACTCTATACCAGTACCCCCTGTATATAGCCTCCACATTGACTCTATACCAGTACCCCCTGTATATAGCCTCCACATTGACTCTATACCAGTACCCCTGTATATAGCCTCCACATTGACTCTATACCAGTACCCCTGTATATAGCCTCCACATTGACTCTATACCAGTACCCCCTGTATATAGCCTCCACATTGACTCTATACCAGTACCCCTGTATATAGCCTCCACATTGACTCTATACCAGTACCCCTGTATATAGCCTCCACATTGACTCTGTACCAGTACCCCTGTATATAGCCTCCACATTGACTCTATACCAGTACCCCTGTATATAGCCTCCACATTGACTCTATACCAGTACCCCTGTATATAGCCTCCACATTGACTCTATACCAGTACCCCCTGTATATAGCCTCCACATTGACTCTATACCAGTACCCCCTGTATATAGCCTCCACATTGACTCTATACCAGTACCCCCTGTATATAGCCTCCACATTGACTCTATACCAGTACCCCTGTATATAGCCTCCACATTGACTCTATACCAGTACCCCTGTATATAGCCTCCACATTGACTCTATACCAGTACCCCTGTATATAGCCTCCACATTGACTCTATACCAGTACCCCTGTATATAGCCTCCACATTGACTCTATACCAGTACCCCTGTATATAGCCTCCACATTGACTCTATACCAGTACCCCTGTATATAGCCTCCACATTGACTCTATACCAGTACCCCCTGTATATAGCCTCCACATTGACTCTATACCAGTACCCCTGTATATAGCCTCCACATTGACTCTATACCAGTACCCCCTGTATATAGCCTCCTCCACATTGACTCATTGACTCTATACCAGTACCCCCTGTATATAGCCTCCACATTGACTCTATACCAGTACCCCCTGTATATAGCCTCCACATTGACTCTATACCAGTACCCCCTGTATATAGCCTCCACATTGACTCTATACCAGTACCCCTGTATATAGCCTCCACATTGACTCTATACCAGTACCCCCTGTATATAGCCTCCACATTGACTCTATACCAGTACCCCTGTATATAGCCTCCACATTGACTCTATACCAGTACCCCTGTATATAGCCTCCACATTGACTCTATACCAGTACCCCCTGTATATAGCCTCCACATTGACTCTATACCAGTACCCCCTGTATATAGCCTCCACATTGACTCTATACCAGTACCCCTGTATATAGCCTCCACATTGACTCTATACCAGTACCCCTGTATATAGCCTCCACATTGACTCTATACCAGTACCCCTGTATATAGCCTCCACATTGACTCTATACCAGTACCCCCTGTATATAGCCTCCACATTGACTCTATACCAGTACCCCTGTATATAGCCTCCACATTGACTCATTGACTCTATACCAGTACCCCTGTATATAGCCTCCACATTGACTCTATACCAGTAGCCTCCCCCTGTATATAGCCTCCACATTGACTCTGTACCAGTACCCCCTGTATATAGCCTCCACATTGACTCTATACCAGTACCCCTGTATATAGCCTCCACATTGACTCTGTACCAGTACCCCCTGTATATAGCCTACATACCAGTTGTTATACTCTGCTATTTACCAGTACCCCTGTATATAGCCTCCACATTGACTCTGTACCACCTTTTTCTTACCCCATTGTATGGTTAGCCTCCACATTGACTCTATACCAGTACCCCCTGTATATAGCCTCCACATTGACTCTGTACCAGTACCCCTGTATATAGCCAATTTGATTTGACATTTGACTCTGGTCACCCCCTGTATATTAAAATCATACCAGTACCCCTGTATATGCCTTTGACTTATACCAGAAAGTGTAAACAATGTAAACTGTATATCCACATTGACTCTATACCAGTACCCCTGTATATAGCACCAATGAATCAGTCTGACTCTATACCAGTACCCCTGTATATAGTCCACATTGACTCTATACAGTCCCCTGTATATAGCCTCAACATTGACTCTATACCAGTCCCCTGTATATAGGTTCAACGTCCAGCTGGTACCAGTACCCCTGTTTAGCCTCCACATTGACCGGAGACTTACCAGTACCCCTGTGAGCACAATAGCCTTCAGCATTGACTCTGTACCAGGCACTGTAGCGTTGACAATCCTCTGATTCCCAGTACCCCTTATAGCCTCCACATTGACTCTTACAATGTTGTTTCATCTCAAATCTTTTCTATTTATAGCCTCCATGGGATTGACTCTGTACCAGTACCCCATTAATGAATAGCCTCCACATTGACTCTATACCAGTACCCCTGTATATCCGTCTTTTCCTGTTCAGAAAGGAATCCTCAGGTATTTAACATTTTACCAGAATACCCCCAGTATATAGCCTCCACATTGACTCTAACATGTAAGATTTAATTGTGTTGTTAATTTTTTTGGTCAAATAATGAATTAGAAAGTAAAGTGACTTTTAATTGGATCCAGATCCTGTATATGCTTGGGAAATGCAAATGAAAGTGCAGACTGGTACCCCTGTTGAAAAACTTTGGAAACTTTGACTCAAGCATTGCTGATTTAACCAGTACCCCTGTATATAGAACTAAACCAGCATTTCTCTGACTCTGTACCAGAGTATTTCATAATCCTGTATATAGCCTTTGACTCGATACCAAAAATCATGGCAAAAGAGAAATCCACGATTAACACATGTTATTGTTTTTTTTAGCCTTTTGAAAATCCTCACCAAACCAGAATATAGCTCCAATTGATACTGTACCCAAGTACTGGCTCTCTGGAGAATGAGACATTGACTCTGTGAAGAACGTTTTCATCAGCTTGCTGGAATCTCCACATTGGAAGAGCAGCTCAATGAGTTCTTTGTGACTTTTGACTCTGAAGTCACCAAGCAGGTCAGTACATCCCTGTATATAGCTGGAATGGACTCTGTACAGTGACCCCTGGCTCTAGTCATCCGACAAAGCAGGATGAATGGATGTCCTCCTAAACCATTGAACCATTTCTTTTCCAGGAAAACTGTATATATCACTATCATCACAAACACAGCCTGTAAGAGACACAATGACTCTAGACCTGACCTTGATGGCTCTTGCTCCCTCGACGTTTTTGACCAAAAGACTTCCAGCTATAGGTTCCATTGAGTCAATCCAGTTGTTCTGCTGGCCAGCTTCCATCCTGGCAGATTGCTTGATATCCCGCTAAACATCACCTGTGAATCCTACAATGCCATGTAAGAGACTGACTTCACCCCAAACAAACATACAAGGGACTGCCTCGTAATAGCCTCCACAGATTGACAAAAGACTGCACTAATGTCTCTTTCCTTTTCTCTCAGATTTATAGGGTCTCGACCAAAGTTTGGAATCTCTTCCGCCTCACCTCTCACAGGGTGTAAAGTCAAGCTTGGATGCCCTGATGAAGACATTCTCAACGTATGTGATAAACTGCTATTTTTCAACAACAGACACTGTATCATCTAGCCTCCACATTTATAGAACATTTTAAAAATCTCCAAAAAGGCATTCTTTCTTATTTGCTAACTCATATGCTCCCAAATCTTCCCTGTTGATTGACTGACCTTATTTAAATTATCCCCCTCAAAGGTTGCTCAAGGCCTCCAGCTTTAATTGTGGTAAGTACTCTCTGAGTGGGATCTTATTTCAAATAGACCTTTTGTCCACGATATGGGAAAGGTCATGCATCTGGTATCTGCATTGTGGCATTGTTCAGAAAGCCAAAGCATCTCTTTTGTTTTCTCATTTAATTTCACACTGGTAACAATATTATTTGCCCCCATATAGTGCAAAGAAACATTGGTCCCTGGTAAGTTGATGCCAGCTGTGCAATTGACATTTTCTTGAATCAGATTGGCAATTTATGATTTGTGTCTGAAGAACTATTGTTTTTATGTTCTCTTTTGCAGAGAAACAACTTTGTGCTGGATTTAACAGGTGGGTTCAGTGCTGTCTTGCACAGTGCAGGTTGTAAGACATTGAGACACACAGGGTATCATTTGTAAACTAATAATGTATTTTTACCAGTACCCCTGTTTCCTACAGCACACAACTGAAGCAACAAATGTCGATTGGGAATCTCAATGAATCCCTTTGCAATTTCAACATCTCTGAATATGCCTGTTCCTCAGTAAGCTTTTTCAATTCACCACTAAATGTTGTCAGTAGCAACAGATACATTTCTCCTGTCCTCATCTTCTTTATTGATGTTACTCATGTTGATGTCACAGTTGTCTAATTTGGTTCACGTCCCTGCATTCTCTTTTTTAAGACAACCCTTCTGTCAGCGAACAACTTGGTGACGATCCTGAAATGCCAATTGTCCAGCAAAAAGACTTACTCACCAGAAATGTGGAAGCTGTTCTTCCAAAACAATGCTGCTATTCTGGACCAGGCTCTTCTGGATTACTCCAGCATGGTATGTTGAATCCCAGAATTACAACAAAATGTTGGCAATATGTGTGGATTTTGTCAATACACATCTGTTTATACCTTTCCAGAACCCCAACACCAGCAGTCCAGCTATGCCAAATGTCCTTGATGCCATTGGAGATGTCAAACTCAACAACTTCATGAATGCACAGCTGAACAACGCCAGTTTCGTTGACAAGTTGTTCCAGAAGATGCTCCGTCCATTCTTGTCATCTCCATCTAGGAATTTCCTCTCCTGTCTCAGCTCAAAGAACTTCAGTTGTCTGACCTACCAAATTGTGTATGTAAAGCCATGATACCCAATGCCATCGTCAATACAACTGGTGATATGCCTACAATTGAATAAGAAGTCGAGATAACATAGGTAACATGGGCTCTGTTCTCTTTCAGCATTGAGGCTCTAAGCAACTCAATCAGCCTCCATGGACAGAGAGCAACAACAGTGATCTTCACTCATTACATCTATCCATTCCTTTCAAGAAATGACTCATCAGGTAATAAATGGTTCTGGAAAGCACAAAAACATACACACTTCTCTGGGCCAATCCATTGAAGTCATCTGCTTAGGGAACTTAAAGTCCATTTGTTTAACTCTGCTTTTGTTTCAGATCCCGGCTGTGTCTCAAACACCAGTGGAAGCATGGACTGGCTCCAGAGGAACTTTGGCATCTTTTCTGTTTTTGCAGAACTGCAGGAGTTACAAGTCCTTAATCCCCACTTCTCCAGCGTAAGTTTCCTAGGTGTTTGTCTGGATGGTTATCCCCTCAATAACATTACCGTGCCACTCACTGACATGTGCCACCTTTCTTTTTACTTTTTCTATTTGTAGAAGGAATCACTGTCGCTGCTTACCCCAACCCAAGTGGCACAATTGACATTGACCTCCGGGGCATTGAATGACACAGATGACATTAAACTTGTGTTTACGCGGCTGGAGGAAGGAGACGCTTTCAAAAATGTTGACGAGTTTCTGACGCAACTGACCGCAAAGGAAGAGGTAATGCACTTTTGAGATAAACAAACTGCATGATTTCATCTTGACAAATAGCAATCCCCATGTCTTCCTGTGTCTCCCTTTGTGGATAGTGAAGGACAACAAATGAGCAACGAGCAACCTATCAATCTTCTACTTTCATTTATTACCGGCAAAGCTAGATGGAATGCCGTGATGAGTTGTGCAGTGTTGAGGAACTCTGGTCATGTGTTTCAACAGATTCCTGACATCCATCCAGCCGTGAGAGATGTGATGATGAATCAGACGTTCAACATCATCAGCCTTCAATTCCCAGAGTTCAAACGCTGGACTGGATTGCATGGTTGAAGTAAAGCTGATTCCCATCCTCCCCAGTTTTAATGAAGTCATGCTCACCATTGCTACCTCAAACGTCAACTGCACCAACTACCAAGTCATGTGAGTAGGGGCCAAGTTCCTGCTAAAATTAGCCATGGATTCGATGACTAAAATCTATTGCAAATGTGGGGTGGAAGCATCATGAGTGTATCTTTTCCCATTTACAGTGTAAATGGAATGGACAGAGCTTTCCCTGAAATGACTCAGGATAGAAGAGAAGGAATCGCAAGAGTCCTGCTGAAATACCTGAGGAAATCTGTGCACCTAACCAATGGACCAGGTATGGCTCACCAAGCAGGTTGTTGTGCTCATTGGCTTTCTGTTTGATTCTTCATCGCCTATGCTGGATGAAGCGTGCTTTGTTTGAAAGGAGTGAACAGTTGGCATGCTGCTTCCTTGTCTATTGAATATAACATCAATGTACTCCACTTTTCAATAACCAAAACGGCCATACATGTCTTTTAGCTTGCAGGCAGGATAATCCACGATGACAATGACTGGCTTGCAATCAACCTGGGGTCATACTCCAAGTACACAACCTATTCGGATCTCAAAGACTTCAACATCTCAGGGGTAAAACAATTGTTTGCCAGTGTTCTTTGCATAAACCAGAATGTACTAGTTTGACACTGCTCATGTGTGGAATTATGGCTATTTAGAGGGCTAATGCATTGTATTCTGTTGTCTTCTTCTCCCCAGGTGGCAGTTCTAGACTCCCTCTCACCAAACCAGAAAGCTGAATTGATACTGGACCCAAGCACTGGCGCTCTGGAGAATGAGACTCTTGTGAAGAACGTTTTCATCAGCTTGCTGGAATCTCCAAGGGAAGAGCAGCTCAATGAGTTCTTTGTGACTTTTGTTGAAGTCACCAAGCAGGTCAGTACATCACTCTCTGGCTGGAATGGACTTTGTACAGTGAGACCTGGCTCTCGACAAAGTCATCTGACAAAACAATCAGGATGAATGGATGTCCTCCTAAACCATGAACCATTTATTTTCCAGGAAAACATCACTATCATCACAAACACAGCCGTAAGAGACACAATGCTAGACCTGACCTTGATGGCTCTTGCTCCCAAATTCGACGTTTTTGAGCCAAAAGACTTCCAGCTGTGGTTCCAAGTCAATCTGGTTGTTCTGCTGGCCAGCTTCCATCCTGGCAGATTGCTTGATATCCCGCTAAACATCACCTGTGAATCCTACAATGCCATGTAAGAGACTACTTCACCCCAAACAAACATACAAGGGACTGCCTCGTAAAGTACAGATTGACAAAAGACTGCACTAATGTCTCTTTCCTTTTTCTCTCAGATTTACGGGTCTCGACCAAAGTTTGGAATCTCTTCCGCCTCACCTCTCACAGGGTGTAAAGTCAAGCTTGGATGCACTGATGAAGACATTCCAACGTATGTGATAAACTGCTATTTTTCAACAACAGACACTGTATCATCTGAGCCCAGCATTTATAGAACATTTTAAAAATCTCCAAAAAGGCATTCTTTCTTATTTTGCTAACTCATATGCTCCCAAATCTTCCCGTTGATTGACTGACCTTATTTAAATTATCCCCCTCAAAGGTTGCTCAAGGCCTCCAGCTTTAATTGTGGTAAGTACTCTCTGAGTGGGATCTTATTTCAAATAGACCTTTTGTTTACGATATGGGAAAGGTCATGCATCTGGTATCTGCATTGTGGCATTGTTCAGAAAGCCAAAGCATCTCTTTTGTTTTCTCATTTAATTTCACACTGGTAACAATATTATTTGCCCCCATATAGTGCAAAGAAACATTGGTCAATGGTAAGTTGATGCCAGCTGTGCAATTGACATTTTCTTGAATCAGATTGGCAATTTATGATTTGTGTCTGAAGAACTATTGTTTTTATGTTCTCTTTTGCAGAGAAACAACTTTGTGCTGGATTTAACAGGTGGGTTCAGTGCTGTCTTGCACAGTGCAGGTTGTAAGACATTGAGACACACAGGGTATCATTTGTAAACTAATAATGTATTTTTCATTACCGTTTCCTACAGCACACAACTGAAGCAACAAATGTCGATTGGGAATCTCAATGAATCCCTTTGCAATTTCAACATCTCTGAATATGCCTGTTCCTCAGTAAGCTTTTTCAATTCACCACTAAATGTTGTCAGTAGCAACAGATACATTTCTCTCGTCCTCATCTTCTTTATTGATGTTACTCATGTTGATGTCACAGTTGTCTAATTTGGTTCACGTCCCTGCATTCTTTTTTTAAGACAACCCTTCTGTCAGCGGACAACTTGGTGACGATCCTGAATTGCCAATTGTCCAGCAAAAAGACTTACTCAGCAGAAATGTGGAAGCTGTTCTTCCAAAACAATGCTGCTATTCTGGACAAGGCTCTTCTGGATTACTCCAGCATGGTATGTTGAATCCCAGAATTACAACAAAATGTTGGCAATATGTGTGGATTTTGTCAATACACATCTGTTTATACCTTTCCAGAACCCCAACACCAGCAGTCCAGCTATGCCAAATGTCCTTGATGCCATTGGAGATGTCAAACTCAACAACTTCATGAATGCACAGCTGAACAACGCCAGTTTCGTTGACAAGTTGTTCCAGAAGATGCTCCGTCCATTCTTGTCATCTCCATCTAGGAATTTCCTCTCCTGTCTCAGCTCAAAGAACTTCAGTTGTCTGACCTACCAAATTGTGTATGTAAAGCCATGATACCCAATGCCATCGTCAATACAACTGGTGATATGCCTACAATTGAATAAGAAGTCGAGATAACATAGGTAACATGGGCTCTGTTCTCTTTCAGCATTGAGGCTCTAAGCAACCAATCAGCCTCCATGGACAGAGAGCAACAACGAGTGATCTTCACTCATTACATCTATCCATTCCTTTCAAGAAATGACTCATCAGGTAATAAATGGTTCTGGAAAGCACAAAAACATACACACTTCTCTGGGCCAATCCATTGAAGTCATCTGCTTAGGGGAACTTAAAGTCCATTTGTTTAACTCTGCTTTTGTTTCAGATCCCGGCTGTGTCTCAAACACCAGTGGAAGCATGGACTGGCTCCAGAGGAACTTTGGCATCTTTTCTGTTTTTGCAGAACTGCAGGAGTTACAAGTCCTTAATCCCCACTTCTCCAGCGTAAGTTTCCTAGGTGTTTGTCTGGATGGTTATCCCCTCAATAACATTACCGTGCCACTCACTGACATGTGCCACCTTTCTTTTTTACTTTTTCTATTTGTAGAAGGAATCACTGTCGCTGCTTACCCCAACCCAAGTGGCACAATTGACATTGACCTCCGGGGCATTGAATGACACAGATGACATTAAACTTGTGTTTACGCGGCTGGAGGAAGGAGACGCTTTCAAAAATGTTGACGAGTTTCTGACGCAACTGACCGCAAAGGAAGAGGTAATGCACTTTTGAGATAAACAAACTGCATGATTTCATCTTGACAAATAGCAATCCCCATGTCTTCCTGTGTCTCCCTTTGTGGATAGTGAAGGACAACAAATGAGCAACGAGCAACCTATCAATCTTCTACTTTCATTTATTACCGGCAAAGCTAGATGGAATGCCGTGATGAGTTGTGCAGTGTTGAGGAACTCTGGTCATGTGTTTCAACAGATTCCTGACATCCATCCAGCCGTGAGAGATGTGATGATGAATCAGACGTTCAACATCATCAGCCTTCAATTCCCAGAGTTCGAAACGCTGGACTGGATTGCATGGTTCGAAGTAAAGCTGATTCCCATCCTCCCCAGTTTTAATGAAGTCATGCTCACCATTGCTACCTCAAACGTCAACTGCACCAACTACCAAGTCATGTGAGTAGGGGCCAACTTCCTGCTAAAATTAGCCATGGATTCGATGACTAAAATCTATTGCAAATGTGGGGTGGAAGCGTCATGAGTGTATCTTTTCCCATTTACAGTGTAAATGGAATGGACAGAGCTTTCCCTGAAATGACTCAGGATAGAAGAGAAGGAATCGCAAGAGTCCTGCTGAAATACCTGAGGAAATCTGTGCACCTAATCAATGGACCAGGTATGGCTCACCAAGCAGGTTGTTGTGCTCATTGGCTTTCTGTTTGATTCTTCATCGCCTATGCTGGATGAAGCGTGCTTTGTTTGAAAGGAGTGAACAGTTGGCATGCTGCTTCCTTGTCTATTGAATATAACATCAATGTACTCCACTTTTCAATAACCAAAACGGCCATACATGTCTTTTAGCTTGCAGGCAGGACATCCACGATGACAATGACTGGCTTGCAATCAACCTGGGGTCATACTCCGAGTACACAACCTATTCGGATCTCAAAGACTTCAACATCTCAGGGGTAAAACAATTGTTTGCCAGTGTTCTTTGCATGGCCAGAATGTACTAGTTTGACACTGCTCATGTGTGGAATTATGGCTATTTAGAGGGCTAATGCATTGTATTCTGTTGTCTTCTTCTCCCCAGGTGGCAGTTCTAGACTCCCTCTCACCAAACCAGAAAGCTGAATTGATACTGGACCCAAGCACTGGCGCTCTGGAGAATGAGACTCTTGTGAAGAACGTTTTCATCAGCTTGCTGGAATCTCCAAGGGAAGAGCAGCTCAATGAGTTCTTTGTGACTTTTGTTGAAGTCACCAAGCAGGTCAGTACATCACTCTCTGGCTGGAATGGACTTTGTACAGTGAGACCTGGCTCTCGACAAAGTCATCTGACAAAACAATCAGGATGAATGGATGTCCTCCTAAACCATGAACCATTTATTTTCCAGGAAAACATCACTATCATCACAAACACAGCCGTAAGAGACACAATGCTAGACCTGACCTTGATGGCTCTTGCTCCCAAATTCGACGTTTTTGAGCCAAAAGACTTCCAGCTGTGGTTCCAAGTCAATCTGGTTGTTCTGCTGGCCAGCTTCCATCCTGGCAGATTGCTTGATATCCCGCTAAACATCACCTGTGAATCCTACAATGCCATGTAAGAGACTACTTCACCCCAAACAAACATACAAGGGACTGCCTCGTAAAGTACAGATTGACAAAAGACTGCACTAATGTCTCTTTCCTTTTTCTCTCAGATTTACGGGTCTCGACCAAAGTTTGGAATCTCTTCCGCCTCACCTCTCACAGGGTGTAAAGTCAAGCTTGGATGCACTGATGAAGACATTCCAACGTATGTGATAAACTGCTATTTTTCAACAACAGACACTGTATCATCTGAGCCCAGCATTTATAGAACATTTTAAAATCTCCAAAAAGGCATTCTTTCTTATTTTGCTAACTCATATGCTCCCAAATCTTCCCGTTGATTGACTGACCTTATTTAAATTATCCCCCTCAAAGGTTGCTCAAGGCCTCCAGCTTTAATTGTGGTAAGTACTCTCTGAGTGGGATCTTATTTCAAATAGACCTTTTGTTTACGATATGGGAAAGGTCATGCATCTGGTATCTGCATTGTGGCATTGTTCAGAAAGCCAAAGCATCTCTTTTGTTTTCTCATTTAATTTCACACTGGTAACAATATTATTTGCCCCCATATAGTGCAAAGAAACATTGGTCAATGGTAAGTTGATGCCAGCTGTGCAATTGACATTTTCTTGAATCAGATTGGCAATTTATGATTTGTGTCTGAAGAACTATTGTTTTTATGTTCTCTTTTGCAGAGAAACAACTTTGTGCTGGATTTAACAGGTGGGTTCAGTGCTGTCTTGCACAGTGCAGGTTGTAAGACATTGAGACACACAGGGTATCATTTGTAAACTAATAATGTATTTTTCATTACCGTTTCCTACAGCACACAACTGAAGCAACAAATGTCGATTGGGAATCTCAATGAATCCCTTTGCAATTTCAACATCTCTGAATATGCCTGTTCCTCAGTAAGCTTTTTCAATTCACCACTAAATGTTGTCAGTAGCAACAGATACATTTCTCTCGTCCTCATCTTCTTTATTGATGTTACTCATGTTGATGTCACAGTTGTCTAATTTGGTTCACGTCCCTGCATTCTTTTTTTTAAGACAACCCTTCTGTCAGCGGACAACTTGGTGACGATCCTGAAATGCCAATTGTCCAGCAAAAAGACTTACTCAACAGAAATGTGGAAGCTGTTCTTCCAAAACAATGCTGCTATTCTGGACCAGGCTCTTCTGGATTACTCCAGCATGGTATGTTGAATCCCAGAATTACAACAAAATGTTGGCAATATGTGTGGATTTTGTCAATACACATCTGTTTATACCTTTCCAGAACCCCAACACCAGCAGTCCAGCTATGCCAAATGTCCTTGATGCCATTGGAGATGTCAAACTCAACAACTTCATGAATGCACAGCTGAACAACGCCAGTTTCGTTGACAAGTTGTTCCAGAAGATGCTCCGTCCATTCTTGGCATCTCCATCTAGGAATTTCCTCTCCTGTCTCAGCTCAAAGAACTTCAGTTGTCAGACCTACCAAATTGTGTATGTAAAGCCATGATACCCAATGCCATCGTCAATACAACTGGTGATATGCCTACAATTGAATAAGAAGTCGAGATAACATAGGTAACATGGGCTCTGTTCTCTTTCAGCATTGAGGCTCTAAGCAACCAATCAGCCTCCATGGACAGAGAGCAACAACGAGTGATCTTCACTCATTACATCTATCCATTCCTTTCAAGAAATGACTCATCAGGTAATAAATGGTTCTGGAAAGCACAAAAACATACACACTTCTCTGGGCCAATCCATTGAAGTCATCTGCTTAGGGAACTTAAAGTCCATTTGTTTAACTCTGCTTTTGTTTCAGATCCCGGCTGTGTCTCAAACACCAGTGGAAGCATGGACTGGCTCCAGAGGAACTTTGGCATCTTTTCTGTTTTTGCAGAACTGCAGGAGTTACAAGTCCTTAATCCCCACTTCTCCAGCGTAAGTTTCCTAGGTGTTTGTCTGGATGGTTATCCCCTCAATAACATTACCGTGCATCTCACTGACTAGTGCCACCTTTCTTTTTTTTCTATTTGTAGAAGGAATCACTGTCGCTGCTTACCCCAACCCAAGTGGCACAATTGACATTGACCTCCGGGGCATTGAATGACACAGATGACATTAAACTTGTGTTTACGCGGCTGGAGGAAGGAGACGCTTTCAAAAATGTTGACGAGTTTCTGACGCAACTGACCGCAAAGGAAGAGGTAATGCACTTTTGAGATAAACAAACTGCATGATTTCATCTTGACAAATAGCAATCCCCATGTCTTCCTGTGTCTCCCTTTGTGGATAGTGAAGGACAACAAATGAGCAACGAGCAACCTATCAATCTTCTACTTTCATTTATTACCGGCAAAGCTAGATGGAATGCCGTGATGAGTTGTGCAGTGTTGAGGAACTCTGGTCATGTGTTTCAACAGATTCCTGACATCCATCCAGCCGTGAGAGATGTGATGATGAATCAGACGTTCAACATCATCAGCCTTCAATTCCCAGAGTTCGAAACGCTGGACTGGATTGCATGGTTCGAAGTAAAGCTGATTCCCATCCTCCCCAGTTTTAATGAAGTCATGCTCACCATTGCTACCTCAAACGTCAACTGCACCAACTACCAAGTCATGTGAGTAGGGGCCAACTTCCTGCTAAAATTAGCCATGGATTCGATGACTAAAATCTATTGCAAATGTGGGGTGGAAGCGTCATGAGTGTATCTTTTCCCATTTACAGTGTAAATGGAATGGACAGAGCTTTCCCTGAAATGACTCAGGATAGAAGAGAAGGAATCGCAAGAGTCCTGCTGAAATACCTGAGGAAATCTGTGCACCTAATCAATGGACCAGGTATGGCTCACCAAGCAGGTTGTTGTGCTCATTGGCTTTCTGTTTGATTCTTCATCGCCTATGCTGGATGAAGCGTGCTTTGTTTGAAAGGAGTGAACAGTTGGCATGCTGCTTCCTTGTCTATTGAATATAACATCAATGTACTCCACTTTTCAATAACCAAAACGGCCATACATGTCTTTTAGCTTGCAGGCAGGACATCCACGATGACAATGACTGGCTTGCAATCAACCTGGGGTCATACTCCGAGTACACAACCTATTCGGATCTCAAAGACTTCAACATCTCAGGGGTAAAACAATTGTTTGCCAGTGTTCTTTGCATGGCCAGAATGTACTAGTTTGACACTGCTCATGTGTGGAATTATGGCTATTTAGAGGGCTAATGCATTGTATTCTGTTGTCTTCTTCTCCCCAGGTGGCAGTTCTAGACTCCCTCTCACCAAACCAGAAAGCTGAATTGATACTGGACCCAAGCACTGGCGCTCTGGAGAATGAGACTCTTGTGAAGAACGTTTTCATCAGCTTGCTGGAATCTCCAAGGGAAGAGCAGCTCAATGAGTTCTTTGTGACTTTTGTTGAAGTCACCAAGCAGGTCAGTACATCACTCTCTGGCTGGAATGGACTTTGTACAGTGAGACCTGGCTCTCGACAAAGTCATCTGACAAAACAATCAGGATGAATGGATGTCCTCCTAAACCATGAACCATTTATTTTCCAGGAAAACATCACTATCATCACAAACACAGCCGTAAGAGACACAATGCTAGACCTGACCTTGATGGCTCTTGCTCCCAAATTCGACGTTTTTGAGCCAAAAGACTTCCAGCTGTGGTTCCAAGTCAATCTGGTTGTTCTGCTGGCCAGCTTCCATCCTGGCAGATTGCTTGATATCCCGCTAAACATCACCTGTGAATCCTACAATGCCATGTAAGAGACTACTTCACCCCAAACAAACATACAAGGGACTGCCTCGTAAAGTACAGATTGACAAAAGACTGCACTAATGTCTCTTTCCTTTTTCTCTCAGATTTACGGGTCTCGACCAAAGTTTGGAATCTCTTCCGCCTCACCTCTCACAGGGTGTAAAGTCAAGCTTGGATGCACTGATGAAGACATTCCAACGTATGTGATAAACTGCTATTTTTCAACAACAGACACTGTATCATCTGAGCCCAGCATTTATAGAACATTTTAAAAATCTCCAAAAAGGCATTCTTTCTTATTTTGCTAACTCATATGCTCCCAAATCTTCCCGTTGATTGACTGACCTTATTTAAATTATCCCCTCAAAGGTTGCTCAAGGCCTCCAGCTTTAATTGTGGTAAGTACTCTCTGAGTGGGATCTTATTTCAAATAGACCTTTTGTTTACGATATGGGAAAGGTCATGCATCTGGTATCTGCATTGTGGCATTGTTCAGAAAGCCAAAGCATCTCTTTTGTTTTCTCATTTAATTTCACACTGGTAACAATATTATTTGCCCCCATATAGTGCAAAGAAACATTGGTCAATGGTAAGTTGATGCCAGCTGTGCAATTGACATTTTCTTGAATCAGATTGGCAATTTATGATTTGTGTCTGAAGAACTATTGTTTTTATGTTCTCTTTTGCAGAGAAACAACTTTGTGCTGGATTTAACAGGTGGGTTCAGTGCTGTCTTGCACAGTGCAGGTTGTAAGACATTGAGACACACAGGGTATCATTTGTAAACTAATAATGTATTTTTCATTACCGTTTCCTACAGCACACAACTGAAGCAACAAATGTCGATTGGGAATCTCAATGAATCCCTTTGCAATTTCAACATCTCTGAATATGCCTGTTCCTCAGTAAGCTTTTTCAATTCACCACTAAATGTTGTCAGTAGCAACAGATACATTTCTCTCGTCCTCATCTTCTTTATTGATGTTACTCATGTTGATGTCACAGTTGTCTAATTTGGTTCACGTCCCTGCATTCTTTTTTTAAGACAACCCTTCTGTCAGCGGACAACTTGGTGACGATCCTGAAATGCCAATTGTCCAGCAAAAAGACTTACTCAACAGAAATGTGGAAGCTGTTCTTCCAAAACAATGCTGCTATTCTGGACCAGGCTCTTCTGGATTACTCCAGCATGGTATGTTGAATCCCAGAATTACAACAAAATGTTGGCAATATGTGTGGATTTTGTCAATACACATCTGTTTATACCTTTCCAGAACCCCAACACCAGCAGTCCAGCTATGCCAAATGTCCTTGATGCCATTGGAGATGTCAAACTCAACAACTTCATGAATGCACAGCTGAACAACGCCAGTTTCGTTGACAAGTTGTTCCAGAAGATGCTCCGTCCATTCTTGTCATCTCCATCTAGGAATTTCCTCTCCTGTCTCAGCTCAAAGAACTTCAGTTGTCTGACCTACCAAATTGTGTATGTAAAGCCATGATACCCAATGCCATCGTCAATACAACTGGTGATATGCCTACAATTGAATAAGAAGTCGAGATAACATAGGTAACATGGGCTCTGTTCTCTTTCAGCATTGAGGCTCTAAGCAACCAATCAGCCTCCATGGACAGAGAGCAACAACGAGTGATCTTCACTCATTACATCTATCCATTCCTTTCAAGAAATGACTCATCAGGTAATAAATGGTTCTGGAAAGCACAAAAACATACACACTTCTCTGGGCCAATCCATTGAAGTCATCTGCTTAGGGAACTTAAAGTCCATTTGTTTAACTCTGCTTTTGTTTCAGATCCCGGCTGTGTCTCAAACACCAGTGGAAGCATGGACTGGCTCCAGAGGAACTTTGGCATCTTTTCTGTTTTTGCAGAACTGCAGGAGTTACAAGTCCTTAATCCCCACTTCTCCAGCGTAAGTTTCCTAGGTGTTTGTCTGGATGGTTATCCCCTCAATAACATTACCGTGCCACTCACTGACATGTGCCACCTTTCTTTTTTCTTTTTCTATTTGTAGAAGGAATCACTGTCGCTGCTTACCCCAACCCAAGTGGCACAATTGACATTGACCTCCGGGGCATTGAATGACACAGATGACATTAAACTTGTGTTTACGCGGCTGGAGGAAGGAGACGCTTTCAAAAATGTTGACGAGTTTCTGACGCAACTGACCGCAAAGGAAGAGGTAATGCACTTTTGAGATAAACAAACTGCATGATTTCATCTTGACAAATAGCAATCCCCATGTCTTCCTGTGTCTCCCTTTGTGGATAGTGAAGGACAACAAATGAGCAACGAGCAACCTATCAATCTTCTACTTTCATTTATTACCGGCAAAGCTAGATGGAATGCCGTGATGAGTTGTGCAGTGTTGAGGAACTCTGGTCATGTGTTTCAACAGATTCCTGACATCCATCCAGCCGTGAGAGATGTGATGATGAATCAGACGTTCAACATCATCAGCCTTCAATTCCCAGAGTTCGAAACGCTGGACTGGATTGCATGGTTCGAAGTAAAGCTGATTCCCATCCTCCCCAGTTTTAATGAAGTCATGCTCACCATTGCTACCTCAAACGTCAACTGCACCAACTACCAAGTCATGTGAGTAGGGGCCAACTTCCTGCTAAAATTAGCCATGGATTCGATGACTAAAATCTATTGCAAATGTGGGGTGGAAGCGTCATGAGTGTATCTTTTCCCATTTACAGTGTAAATGGAATGGACAGAGCTTTCCCTGAAATGACTCAGGATAGAAGAGAAGGAATCGCAAGAGTCCTGCTGAAATACCTGAGGAAATCTGTGCACCTAATCAATGGACCAGGTATGGCTCACCAAGCAGGTTGTTGTGCTCATTGGCTTTCTGTTTGATTCTTCATCGCCTATGCTGGATGAAGCGTGCTTTGTTTGAAAGGAGTGAACAGTTGGCATGCTGCTTCCTTGTCTATTGAATATAACATCAATGTACTCCACTTTTCAATAACCAAAACGGCCATACATGTCTTTTAGCTTGCAGGCAGGACATCCACGATGACAATGACTGGCTTGCAATCAACCTGGGGTCATACTCCGAGTACACAACCTATTCGGATCTCAAAGACTTCAACATCTCAGGGGTAAAACAATTGTTTGCCAGTGTTCTTTGCATGGCCAGAATGTACTAGTTTGACACTGCTCATGTGTGGAATTATGGCTATTTAGAGGGCTAATGCATTGTATTCTGTTGTCTTCTTCTCCCCAGGTGGCAGTTCTAGACTCCCTCTCACCAAACCAGAAAGCTGAATTGATACTGGACCCAAGCACTGGCGCTCTGGAGAATGAGACTCTTGTGAAGAACGTTTTCATCAGCTTGCTGGAATCTCCAAGGGAAGAGCAGCTCAATGAGTTCTTTGTGACTTTTGTTGAAGTCACCAAGCAGGTCAGTACATCACTCTCTGGCTGGAATGGACTTTGTACAGTGAGACCTGGCTCTCGACAAAGTCATCTGACAAAACAATCAGGATGAATGGATGTCCTCCTAAACCATGAACCATTTATTTTCCAGGAAAACATCACTATCATCACAAACACAGCCGTAAGAGACACAATGCTAGACCTGACCTTGATGGCTCTTGCTCCCAAATTCGACGTTTTTGAGCCAAAAGACTTCCAGCTGTGGTTCCAAGTCAATCTGGTTGTTCTGCTGGCCAGCTTCCATCCTGGCAGATTGCTTGATATCCCGCTAAACATCACCTGTGAATCCTACAATGCCATGTAAGAGACTACTTCACCCCAAACAAACATACAAGGGACTGCCTCGTAAAGTACAGATTGACAAAAGACTGCACTAATGTCTCTTTCCTTTTTCTCTCAGATTTACGGGTCTCGACCAAAGTTTGGAATCTCTTCCGCCTCACCTCTCACAGGGTGTAAAGTCAAGCTTGGATGCACTGATGAAGACATTCCAACGTATGTGATAAACTGCTATTTTTCAACAACAGACACTGTATCATCTGAGCCCAGCATTTATAGAACATTTTAAAAATCTCCAAAAAGGCATTCTTTCTTATTTTGCTAACTCATATGCTCCCAAATCTTCCCGTTGATTGACTGACCTTATTTAAATTATCCCCCTCAAAGGTTGCTCAAGGCCTCCAGCTTTAATTGTGGTAAGTACTCTCTGAGTGGGATCTTATTTCAAATAGACCTTTTGTTTACGATATGGGAAAGGTCATGCATCTGGTATCTGCATTGTGGCATTGTTCAGAAAGCCAAAGCATCTCTTTTGTTTTCTCATTTAATTTCACACTGGTAACAATATTATTTGCCCCCATATAGTGCAAAGAAACATTGGTCAATGGTAAGTTGATGCCAGCTGTGCAATTGACATTTTCTTGAATCAGATTGGCAATTTATGATTTGTGTCTGAAGAACTATTGTTTTTATGTTCTCTTTTGCAGAGAAACAACTTTGTGCTGGATTTAACAGGTGGGTTCAGTGCTGTCTTGCACAGTGCAGGTTGTAAGACATTGAGACACACAGGGTATCATTTGTAAACTAATAATGTATTTTTCATTACCGTTTCCTACAGCACACAACTGAAGCAACAAATGTCGATTGGGAATCTCAATGAATCCCTTTGCAATTTCAACATCTCTGAATATGCCTGTTCCTCAGTAAGCTTTTTCAATTCACCACTAAATGTTGTCAGTAGCAACAGATACATTTCTCTCGTCCTCATCTTCTTTATTGATGTTACTCATGTTGATGTCACAGTTGTCTAATTTGGTTCACGTCCCTGCATTCTTTTTTTAAGACAACCCTTCTGTCAGCGGACAACTTGGTGACGATCCTGAAATGCCAATTGTCCAGCAAAAAGACTTACTCAACAGAAATGTGGAAGCTGTTCTTCCAAAACAATGCTGCTATTCTGGACCAGGCTCTTCTGGATTACTCCAGCATGGTATGTTGAATCCCAGAATTACAACAAAATGTTGGCAATATGTGTGGATTTTGTCAATACACATCTGTTTATACCTTTCCAGAACCCCAACACCAGCAGTCCAGCTATGCCAAATGTCCTTGATGCCATTGGAGATGTCAAACTCAACAACTTCATGAATGCACAGCTGAACAACGCCAGTTTCGTTGACAAGTTGTTCCAGAAGATGCTCCGTCCATTCTTGTCATCTCCATCTAGGAATTTCCTCTCCTGTCTCAGCTCAAAGAACTTCAGTTGTCTGACCTACCAAATTGTGTATGTAAAGCCATGATACCCAATGCCATCGTCAATACAACTGGTGATATGCCTACAATTGAATAAGAAGTCGAGATAACATAGGTAACATGGGCTCTGTTCTCTTTCAGCATTGAGGCTCTAAGCAACCAATCAGCCTCCATGGACAGAGAGCAACAACGAGTGATCTTCACTCATTACATCTATCCATTCCTTTCAAGAAATGACTCATCAGGTAATAAATGGTTCTGGAAAGCACAAAAACATACACACTTCTCTGGGCCAATCCATTGAAGTCATCTGCTTAGGGAACTTAAAGTCCATTTGTTTAACTCTGCTTTTGTTTCAGATCCCGGCTGTGTCTCAAACACCAGTGGAAGCATGGACTGGCTCCAGAGGAACTTTGGCATCTTTTCTGTTTTTGCAGAACTGCAGGAGTTACAAGTCCTTAATCCCCACTTCTCCAGCGTAAGTTTCCTAGGTGTTTGTCTGGATGGTTATCCCCTCAATAACATTACCGTGCCACTCACTGACATGTGCCACCTTTTTTTTTCTTTTTCTATTTGTAGAAGGAATCACTGTCGCTGCTTACCCCAACCCAAGTGGCACAATTGACATTGACCTCCGGGGCATTGAATGACACAGATGACATTAAACTTGTGTTTACGCGGCTGGAGGAAGGAGACGCTTTCAAAAATGTTGACGAGTTTCTGACGCAACTGACCGCAAAGGAAGAGGTAATGCACTTTTGAGATAAACAAACTGCATGATTTCATCTTGACAAATAGCAATCCCCATGTCTTCCTGTGTCTCCCTTTGTGGATAGTGAAGGACAACAAATGAGCAACGAGCAACCTATCAATCTTCTACTTTCATTTATTACCGGCAAAGCTAGATGGAATGCCGTGATGAGTTGTGCAGTGTTGAGGAACTCTGGTCATGTGTTTCAACAGATTCCTGACATCCATCCAGCCGTGAGAGATGTGATGATGAATCAGACGTTCAACATCATCAGCCTTCAATTCCCAGAGTTCGAAACGCTGGACTGGATTGCATGGTTCGAAGTAAAGCTGATTCCCATCCTCCCCAGTTTTAATGAAGTCATGCTCACCATTGCTACCTCAAACGTCAACTGCACCAACTACCAAGTCATGTGAGTAGGGGCCAACTTCCTGCTAAAATTAGCCATGGATTCGATGACTAAAATCTATTGCAAATGTGGGGTGGAAGCGTCATGAGTGTATCTTTTCCCATTTACAGTGTAAATGGAATGGACAGAGCTTTCCCTGAAATGACTCAGGATAGAAGAGAAGGAATCGCAAGAGTCCTGCTGAAATACCTGAGGAAATCTGTGCACCTAATCAATGGACCAGGTATGGCTCACCAAGCAGGTTGTTGTGCTCATTGGCTTTCTGTTTGATTCTTCATCGCCTATGCTGGATGAAGCGTGCTTTGTTTGAAAGGAGTGAACAGTTGGCATGCTGCTTCCTTGTCTATTGAATATAACATCAATGTACTCCACTTTTCAATAACCAAAACGGCCATACATGTCTTTTAGCTTGCAGGCAGGACATCCACGATGACAATGACTGGCTTGCAATCAACCTGGGGTCATACTCCGAGTACACAACCTATTCGGATCTCAAAGACTTCAACATCTCAGGGGTAAAACAATTGTTTGCCAGTGTTCTTTGCATGGCCAGAATGTACTAGTTTGACACTGCTCATGTGTGGAATTATGGCTATTTAGAGGGCTAATGCATTGTATTCTGTTGTCTTCTTCTCCCCAGGTGGCAGTTCTAGACTCCCTCTCACCAAACCAGAAAGCTGAATTGATACTGGACCCAAGCACTGGCGCTCTGGAGAATGAGACTCTTGTGAAGAACGTTTTCATCAGCTTGCTGGAATCTCCAAGGGAAGAGCAGCTCAATGAGTTCTTTGTGACTTTTGTTGAAGTCACCAAGCAGGTCAGTACATCACTCTCTGGCTGGAATGGACTTTGTACAGTGAGACCTGGCTCTCGACAAAGTCATCTGACAAAACAATCAGGATGAATGGATGTCCTCCTAAACCATGAACCATTTATTTTCCAGGAAAACATCACTATCATCACAAACACAGCCGTAAGAGACACAATGCTAGACCTGACCTTGATGGCTCTTGCTCCCAAATTCGACGTTTTTGAGCCAAAAGACTTCCAGCTGTGGTTCCAAGTCAATCTGGTTGTTCTGCTGGCCAGCTTCCATCCTGGCAGATTGCTTGATATCCGCTAAACATCACCTGTGAATCCTACAATGCCATGTAAGAGACTACTTCACCCCAAACAAACATACAAGGGACTGCCTCGTAAAGTACAGATTGACAAAAGACTGCACTAATGTCTCTTTCCTTTTTCTCTCAGATTTACGGGTCTCGACCAAAGTTTGGAATCTCTTCCGCCTCACCTCTCACAGGGTGTAAAGTCAAGCTTGGATGCACTGATGAAGACATTCCAACGTATGTGATAAACTGCTATTTTTCAACAACAGACACTGTATCATCTGAGCCCAGCATTTATAGAACATTTTAAAAATCTCCAAAAAGGCATTCTTCTTATTTTGCTAACTCATATGCTCCCAAATCTTCCCGTTGATTGACTGACCTTATTTAAATTATCCCCCTCAAAGGTTGCTCAAGGCCTCCAGCTTTAATTGTGGTAAGTACTCTCTGAGTGGGATCTTATTTCAAATAGACCTTTTGTTTACGATATGGGAAAGGTCATGCATCTGGTATCTGCATTGTGGCATTGTTCAGAAAGCCAAAGCATCTCTTTTGTTTTCTCATTTAATTTCACACTGGTAACAATATTATTTGCCCCCATATAGTGCAAAGAAACATTGGTCAATGGTAAGTTGATGCCAGCTGTGCAATTGACATTTTCTTGAATCAGATTGGCAATTTATGATTTGTGTCTGAAGAACTATTGTTTTTATGTTCTCTTTTGCAGAGAAACAACTTTGTGCTGGATTTAACAGGTGGGTTCAGTGCTGTCTTGCACAGTGCAGGTTGTAAGACATTGAGACACACAGGGTATCATTTGTAAACTAATAATGTATTTTTCATTACCGTTTCCTACAGCACACAACTGAAGCAACAAATGTCGATTGGGAATCTCAATGAATCCCTTTGCAATTTCAACATCTCTGAATATGCCTGTTCCTCAGTAAGCTTTTTCAATTCACCACTAAATGTTGTCAGTAGCAACAGATACATTTCTCTCGTCCTCATCTTCTTTATTGATGTTACTCATGTTGATGTCACAGTTGTCTAATTTGGTTCACGTCCCTGCATTCTTTTTTTAAGACAACCCTTCTGTCAGCGGACAACTTGGTGACGATCCTGAAATGCCAATTGTCCAGCAAAAAGACTTACTCAACAGAAATGTGGAAGCTGTTCTTCCAAAACAATGCTGCTATTCTGGACCAGGCTCTTCTGGATTACTCCAGCATGGTATGTTGAATCCCAGAATTACAACAAAATGTTGGCAATATGTGTGGATTTTGTCAATACACATCTGTTTATACCTTTCCAGAACCCCAACACCAGCAGTCCAGCTATGCCAAATGTCCTTGATGCCATTGGAGATGTCAAACTCAACAACTTCATGAATGCACAGCTGAACAACGCCAGTTTCGTTGACAAGTTGTTCCAGAAGATGCTCCGTCCATTCTTGTCATCTCCATCTAGGAATTTCCTCTCCTGTCTCAGCTCAAAGAACTTCAGTTGTCTGACCTACCAAATTGTGTATGTAAAGCCATGATACCCAATGCCATCGTCAATACAACTGGTGATATGCCTACAATTGAATAAGAAGTCGAGATAACATAGGTAACATGGGCTCTGTTCTCTTTCAGCATTGAGGCTCTAAGCAACCAATCAGCCTCCATGGACAGAGAGCAACAACGAGTGATCTTCACTCATTACATCTATCCATTCCTTTCAAGAAATGACTCATCAGGTAATAAATGGTTCTGGAAAGCACAAAAACATACACACTTCTCTGGGCCAATCCATTGAAGTCATCTGCTTAGGGAACTTAAAGTCCATTTGTTTAACTCTGCTTTTGTTTCAGATCCCGGCTGTGTCTCAAACACCAGTGGAAGCATGGACTGGCTCCAGAGGAACTTTGGCATCTTTTCTGTTTTTGCAGAACTGCAGGAGTTACAAGTCCTTAATCCCCACTTCTCCAGCGTAAGTTTCCTAGGTGTTTGTCTGGATGGTTATCCCCTCAATAACATTACCGTGCCACTCACTGACATGTGCCACCTTTCTTTTTTCTTTTTCTATTTGTAGAAGGAATCACTGTCGCTGCTTACCCCAACCCAAGTGGCACAATTGACATTGACCTCCGGGGCATTGAATGACACAGATGACATTAAACTTGTGTTTACGCGGCTGGAGGAAGGAGACGCTTTCAAAAATGTTGACGAGTTTCTGACGCAACTGACCGCAAAGGAAGAGGTAATGCACTTTTGAGATAAACAAACTGCATGATTTCATCTTGACAAATAGCAATCCCCATGTCTTCCTGTGTCTCCCTTTGTGGATAGTGAAGGACAACAAATGAGCAACGAGCAACCTATCAATCTTCTACTTTCATTTATTACCGGCAAAGCTAGATGGAATGCCGTGATGAGTTGTGCAGTGTTGAGGAACTCTGGTCATGTGTTTCAACAGATTCCTGACATCCATCCAGCCGTGAGAGATGTGATGATGAATCAGACGTTCAACATCATCAGCCTTCAATTCCCAGAGTTCGAAACGCTGGACTGGATTGCATGGTTCGAAGTAAAGCTGATTCCCATCCTCCCCAGTTTTAATGAAGTCATGCTCACCATTGCTACCTCAAACGTCAACTGCACCAACTACCAAGTCATGTGAGTAGGGGCCAACTTCCTGCTAAAATTAGCCATGGATTCGATGACTAAAATCTATTGCAAATGTGGGGTGGAAGCGTCATGAGTGTATCTTTTCCCATTTACAGTGTAAATGGAATGGACAGAGCTTTCCCTGAAATGACTCAGGATAGAAGAGAAGGAATCGCAAGAGTCCTGCTGAAATACCTGAGGAAATCTGTGCACCTAATCAATGGACCAGGTATGGCTCACCAAGCAGGTTGTTGTGCTCATTGGCTTTCTGTTTGATTCTTCATCGCCTATGCTGGATGAAGCGTGCTTTGTTTGAAAGGAGTGAACAGTTGGCATGCTGCTTCCTTGTCTATTGAATATAACATCAATGTACTCCACTTTTCAATAACCAAAACGGCCATACATGTCTTTTAGCTTGCAGGCAGGACATCCACGATGACAATGACTGGCTTGCAATCAACCTGGGGTCATACTCCGAGTACACAACCTATTCGGATCTCAAAGACTTCAACATCTCAGGGGTAAAACAATTGTTTGCCAGTGTTCTTTGCATGGCCAGAATGTACTAGTTTGACACTGCTCATGTGTGGAATTATGGCTATTTAGAGGGCTAATGCATTGTATTCTGTTGTCTTCTTCTCCCCAGGTGGCAGTTCTAGACTCCCTCTCACCAAACCAGAAAGCTGAATTGATACTGGACCCAAGCACTGGCGCTCTGGAGAATGAGACTCTTGTGAAGAACGTTTTCATCAGCTTGCTGGAATCTCCAAGGGAAGAGCAGCTCAATGAGTTCTTTGTGACTTTTGTTGAAGTCACCAAGCAGGTCAGTACATCACTCTCTGGCTGGAATGGACTTTGTACAGTGAGACCTGGCTCTCGACAAAGTCATCTGACAAAACAATCAGGATGAATGGATGTCCTCCTAAACCATGAACCATTTATTTTCCAGGAAAACATCACTATCATCACAAACACAGCCGTAAGAGACACAATGCTAGACCTGACCTTGATGGCTCTTGCTCCCAAATTCGACGTTTTTGAGCCAAAAGACTTCCAGCTGTGGTTCCAAGTCAATCTGGTTGTTCTGCTGGCCAGCTTCCATCCTGGCAGATTGCTTGATATCCCGCTAAACATCACCTGTGAATCCTACAATGCCATGTAAGAGACTACTTCACCCCAAACAAACATACAAGGGACTGCCTCGTAAAGTACAGATTGACAAAAGACTGCACTAATGTCTCTTTCCTTTTTCTCTCAGATTTACGGGTCTCGACCAAAGTTTGGAATCTCTTCCGCCTCACCTCTCACAGGGTGTAAAGTCAAGCTTGGATGCACTGATGAAGACATTCCAACGTATGTGATAAACTGCTATTTTTCAACAACAGACACTGTATCATCTGAGCCCAGCATTTATAGAACATTTTAAAAATCTCCAAAAAGGCATTCTGTTATTTTGCTAACTCATATGCTCCCAAATCTTCCCGTTGATTGACTGACCTTATTTAAATTATCCCCCTCAAAGGTTGCTCAAGGCCTCCAGCTTTAATTGTGGTAAGTACTCTCTGAGTGGGATCTTATTTCAAATAGACCTTTTGTTTACGATATGGGAAAGGTCATGCATCTGGTATCTGCATTGTGGCATTGTTCAGAAAGCCAAAGCATCTCTTTTGTTTTCTCATTTAATTTCACACTGGTAACAATATTATTTGCCCCCATATAGTGCAAAGAAACATTGGTCAATGGTAAGTTGATGCCAGCTGTGCAATTGACATTTTCTTGAATCAGATTGGCAATTTATGATTTGTGTCTGAAGAACTATTGTTTTTATGTTCTCTTTTGCAGAGAAACAACTTTGTGCTGGATTTAACAGGTGGGTTCAGTGCTGTCTTGCACAGTGCAGGTTGTAAGACATTGAGACACACAGGGTATCATTTGTAAACTAATAATGTATTTTTCATTACCGTTTCCTACAGCACACAACTGAAGCAACAAATGTCGATTGGGAATCTCAATGAATCCCTTTGCAATTTCAACATCTCTGAATATGCCTGTTCCTCAGTAAGCTTTTTCAATTCACCACTAAATGTTGTCAGTAGCAACAGATACATTTCTCTCGTCCTCATCTTCTTTATTGATGTTACTCATGTTGATGTCACAGTTGTCTAATTTGGTTCACGTCCCTGCATTCTTTTTTTTAAGACAACCCTTCTGTCAGCGGACAACTTGGTGACGATCCTGAAATGCCAATTGTCCAGCAAAAAGACTTACTCAACAGAAATGTGGAAGCTGTTCTTCCAAAACAATGCTGCTATTCTGGACCAGGCTCTTCTGGATTACTCCAGCATGGTATGTTGAATCCCAGAATTACAACAAAATGTTGGCAATATGTGTGGATTTTGTCAATACACATCTGTTTATACCTTTCCAGAACCCCAACACCAGCAGTCCAGCTATGCCAAATGTCCTTGATGCCATTGGAGATGTCAAACTCAACAACTTCATGAATGCACAGCTGAACAACGCCAGTTTCGTTGACAAGTTGTTCCAGAAGATGCTCCGTCCATTCTTGTCATCTCCATCTAGGAATTTCCTCTCCTGTCTCAGCTCAAAGAACTTCAGTTGTCTGACCTACCAAATTGTGTATGTAAAGCCATGATACCCAATGCCATCGTCAATACAACTGGTGATATGCCTACAATTGAATAAGAAGTCGAGATAACATAGGTAACATGGGCTCTGTTCTCTTTCAGCATTGAGGCTCTAAGCAACCAATCAGCCTCCATGGACAGAGAGCAACAACGAGTGATCTTCACTCATTACATCTATCCATTCCTTTCAAGAAATGACTCATCAGGTAATAAATGGTTCTGGAAAGCACAAAAACATACACACTTCTCTGGGCCAATCCATTGAAGTCATCTGCTTAGGGGAACTTAAAGTCCATTTGTTTAACTCTGCTTTTGTTTCAGATCCCGGCTGTGTCTCAAACACCAGTGGAAGCATGGACTGGCTCCAGAGGAACTTTGGCATCTTTTCTGTTTTTGCAGAACTGCAGGAGTTACAAGTCCTTAATCCCCACTTCTCCAGCGTAAGTTTCCTAGGTGTTTGTCTGGATGGTTATCCCCTCAATAACATTACCGTGCCACTCACTGACATGTGCCACCTTTCTTTTTCTTTTTCTATTTGTAGAAGGAATCACTGTCGCTGCTTACCCCAACCCAAGTGGCACAATTGACATTGACCTCCGGGGCATTGAATGACACAGATGACATTAAACTTGTGTTTACGCGGCTGGAGGAAGGAGACGCTTTCAAAAATGTTGACGAGTTTCTGACGCAACTGACCGCAAAGGAAGAGGTAATGCACTTTTGAGATAAACAAACTGCATGATTTCATCTTGACAAATAGCAATCCCCATGTCTTCCTGTGTCTCCCTTTGTGGATAGTGAAGGACAACAAATGAGCAACGAGCAACCTATCAATCTTCTACTTTCATTTATTACCGGCAAAGCTAGATGGAATGCCGTGATGAGTTGTGCAGTGTTGAGGAACTCTGGTCATGTGTTTCAACAGATTCCTGACATCCATCCAGCCGTGAGAGATGTGATGATGAATCAGACGTTCAACATCATCAGCCTTCAATTCCCAGAGTTCGAAACGCTGGACTGGATTGCATGGTTCGAAGTAAAGCTGATTCCCATCCTCCCCAGTTTTAATGAAGTCATGCTCACCATTGCTACCTCAAACGTCAACTGCACCAACTACCAAGTCATGTGAGTAGGGGCCAACTTCCTGCTAAAATTAGCCATGGATTCGATGACTAAAATCTATTGCAAATGTGGGGTGGAAGCGTCATGAGTGTATCTTTTCCCATTTACAGTGTAAATGGAATGGACAGAGCTTTCCCTGAAATGACTCAGGATAGAAGAGAAGGAATCGCAAGAGTCCTGCTGAAATACCTGAGGAAATCTGTGCACCTATCAATGGACCAGGTATGGCTCACCAAGCAGGTTGTTGTGCTCATTGGCTTTCTGTTTGATTCTTCATCGCCTATGCTGGATGAAGCGTGCTTTGTTTGAAAGGAGTGAACAGTTGGCATGCTGCTTCCTTGTCTATTGAATATAACATCAATGTACTCCACTTTTCAATAACCAAAACGGCCATACATGTCTTTTAGCTTGCAGGCAGGACATCCACGATGACAATGACTGGCTTGCAATCAACCTGGGGTCATACTCCGAGTACACAACCTATTCGGATCTCAAAGACTTCAACATCTCAGGGGTAAAACAATTGTTTGCCAGTGTTCTTTGCATGGCCAGAATGTACTAGTTTGACACTGCTCATGTGTGGAATTATGGCTATTTAGAGGGCTAATGCATTGTATTCTGTTGTCTTCTTCTCCCCAGGTGGCAGTTCTAGACTCCCTCTCACCAAACCAGAAAGCTGAATTGATACTGGACCCAAGCACTGGCGCTCTGGAGAATGAGACTCTTGTGAAGAACGTTTTCATCAGCTTGCTGGAATCTCCAAGGGAAGAGCAGCTCAATGAGTTCTTTGTGACTTTTGTTGAAGTCACCAAGCAGGTCAGTACATCACTCTCTGGCTGGAATGGACTTTGTACAGTGAGACCTGGCTCTCGACAAAGTCATCTGACAAAACAATCAGGATGAATGGATGTCCTCCTAAACCATGAACCATTTATTTTCCAGGAAAACATCACTATCATCACAAACACAGCCGTAAGAGACACAATGCTAGACCTGACCTTGATGGCTCTTGCTCCCAAATTCGACGTTTTTGAGCCAAAAGACTTCCAGCTGTGGTTCCAAGTCAATCTGGTTGTTCTGCTGGCCAGCTTCCATCCTGGCAGATTGCTTGATATCCCGCTAAACATCACCTGTGAATCCTACAATGCCATGTAAGAGACTACTTCACCCCAAACAAACATACAAGGGACTGCCTCGTAAAGTACAGATTGACAAAAGACTGCACTAATGTCTCTTTCCTTTTTCTCTCAGATTTACGGGTCTCGACCAAAGTTTGGAATCTCTTCCGCCTCACCTCTCACAGGGTGTAAAGTCAAGCTTGGATGCACTGATGAAGACATTCCAACGTATGTGATAAACTGCTATTTTTCAACAACAGACACTGTATCATCTGAGCCCAGCATTTATAGAACATTTTAAAAATCTCCAAAAAGGCATTCTGTTATTTTGCTAACTCATATGCTCCCAAATCTTCCCGTTGATTGACTGACCTTATTTAAATTATCCCCCTCAAAGGTTGCTCAAGGCCTCCAGCTTTAATTGTGGTAAGTACTCTCTGAGTGGGATCTTATTTCAAATAGACCTTTTGTTTACGATATGGGAAAGGTCATGCATCTGGTATCTGCATTGTGGCATTGTTCAGAAAGCCAAAGCATCTCTTTTGTTTTCTCATTTAATTTCACACTGGTAACAATATTATTTGCCCCCATATAGTGCAAAGAAACATTGGTCAATGGTAAGTTGATGCCAGCTGTGCAATTGACATTTTCTTGAATCAGATTGGCAATTTATGATTTGTGTCTGAAGAACTATTGTTTTTATGTTCTCTTTTGCAGAGAAACAACTTTGTGCTGGATTTAACAGGTGGGTTCAGTGCTGTCTTGCACAGTGCAGGTTGTAAGACATTGAGACACACAGGGTATCATTTGTAAACTAATAATGTATTTTTCATTACCGTTTCCTACAGCACACAACTGAAGCAACAAATGTCGATTGGGAATCTCAATGAATCCCTTTGCAATTTCAACATCTCTGAATATGCCTGTTCCTCAGTAAGCTTTTTCAATTCACCACTAAATGTTGTCAGTAGCAACAGATACATTTCTCTCGTCCTCATCTTCTTTATTGATGTTACTCATGTTGATGTCACAGTTGTCTAATTTGGTTCACGTCCCTGCATTCTTTTTTTAAGACAACCCTTCTGTCAGCGGACAACTTGGTGACGATCCTGAATTGCCAATTGTCCAGCAAAAAGACTTACTCAACAGAAATGTGGAAGCTGTTCTTCCAAAACAATGCTGCTATTCTGGACCAGGCTCTTCTGGATTACTCCAGCATGGTATGTTGAATCCCAGAATTACAACAAAATGTTGGCAATATGTGTGGATTTTGTCAATACACATCTGTTTATACCTTTCCAGAACCCCAACACCAGCAGTCCAGCTATGCCAAATGTCCTTGATGCCATTGGAGATGTCAAACTCAACAACTTCATGAATGCACAGCTGAACAACGCCAGTTTCGTTGACAAGTTGTTCCAGAAGATGCTCCGTCCATTCTTGTCATCTCCATCTAGGAATTTCCTCTCCTGTCTCAGCTCAAAGAACTTCAGTTGTCTGACCTACCAAATTGTGTATGTAAAGCCATGATACCCAATGCCATCGTCAATACAACTGGTGATATGCCTACAATTGAATAAGAAGTCGAGATAACATAGGTAACATGGGCTCTGTTCTCTTTCAGCATTGAGGCTCTAAGCAACCAATCAGCCTCCATGGACAGAGAGCAACAACGAGTGATCTTCACTCATTACATCTATCCATTCCTTTCAAGAAATGACTCATCAGGTAATAAATGGTTCTGGAAAGCACAAAAACATACACACTTCTCTGGGCCAATCCATTGAAGTCATCTGCTTAGGGAACTTAAAGTCCATTTGTTTAACTCTGCTTTTGTTTCAGATCCCGGCTGTGTCTCAAACACCAGTGGAAGCATGGACTGGCTCCAGAGGAACTTTGGCATCTTTTCTGTTTTTGCAGAACTGCAGGAGTTACAAGTCCTTAATCCCCACTTCTCCAGCGTAAGTTTCCTAGGTGTTTGTCTGGATGGTTATCCCCTCAATAACATTACCGTGCCACTCACTGACATGTGCCACCTTTCTTTTTACTTTTTCTATTTGTAGAAGGAATCACTGTCGCTGCTTACCCCAACCCAAGTGGCACAATTGACATTGACCTCTGGGGCATTGAATGACACAGATGACATTAAACTTGTGTTTACGCGGCTGGAGGAAGGAGACGCTTTCAAAAATGTTGACGAGTTTCTGACGCAACTGACCGCAAAGGAAGAGGTAATGCACTTTTGAGATAAACAAACTGCATGATTTCATCTTGACAAATAGCAATCCCCATGTCTTCCTGTGTCTCCCTTTGTGGATAGTGAAGGACAACAAATGAGCAACGAGCAACCTATCAATCTTCTACTTTCATTTATTACCGGCAAAGCTAGATGGAATGCCGTGATGAGTTGTGCAGTGTTGAGGAACTCTGGTCATGTGTTTCAACAGATTCCTGACATCCATCCAGCCGTGAGAGATGTGATGATGAATCAGACGTTCAACATCATCAGCCTTCAATTCCCAGAGTTCGAAACGCTGGACTGGATTGCATGGTTCGAAGTAAAGCTGATTCCCATCCTCCCCAGTTTTAATGAAGTCATGCTCACCATTGCTACCTCAAACGTCAACTGCACCAACTACCAAGTCATGTGAGTAGGGGCCAACTTCCTGCTAAAATTAGCCATGGATTCGATGACTAAAATCTATTGCAAATGTGGGGTGGAAGCGTCATGAGTGTATCTTTTCCCATTTACAGTGTAAATGGAATGGACAGAGCTTTCCCTGAAATGACTCAGGATAGAAGAGAAGGAATCGCAAGAGTCCTGCTGAAATACCTGAGGAAATCTGTGCACCTAATCAATGGACCAGGTATGGCTCACCAAGCAGGTTGTTGTGCTCATTGGCTTTCTGTTTGATTCTTCATCGCCTATGCTGGATGAAGTGTGCTTTGTTTGAAAGGAGTGAACAGTTGGCATGCTGCTTCCTTGTCTATTGAATATAACATCAATGTACTCCACTTTTCAATAACCAAAACGGCCATACATGTCTTTTAGCTTGCAGGCAGGACATCCACGATGACAATGACTGGCTTGCAATCAACCTGGGGTCATACTCCGAGTACACAACCTATTCGGATCTCAAAGACTTCAACATCTCAGGGGTAAAACAATTGTTTGCCAGTGTTCTTTGCATGGCCAGAATGTACTAGTTTGACACTGCTCATGTGTGGAATTATGGCTATTTAGAGGGCTAATGCATTGTATTCTGTTGTCTTCTTCTCCCCAGGTGGCAGTTCTAGACTCCCTCTCACCAAACCAGAAAGCTGAATTGATACTGGACCCAAGCACTGGCGCTCTGGAGAATGAGACTCTTGTGAAGAACGTTTTCATCAGCTTGCTGGAATCTCCAAGGGAAGAGCAGCTCAATGAGTTCTTTGTGACTTTTGTTGAAGTCACCAAGCAGGTCAGTACATCACTCTCTGGCTGGAATGGACTTTGTACAGTGAGACCTGGCTCTCGACAAAGTCATCTGACAAAACAATCAGGATGAATGGATGTCCTCCTAAACCATGAACCATTTATTTTCCAGGAAAACATCACTATCATCACAAACACAGCCGTAAGAGACACAATGCTAGACCTGACCTTGATGGCTCTTGCTCCCAAATTCGACGTTTTTGAGCCAAAAGACTTCCAGCTGTGGTTCCAAGTCAATCTGGTTGTTCTGCTGGCCAGCTTCCATCCTGGCAGATTGCTTGATATCCCGCTAAACATCACCTGTGAATCCTACAATGCCATGTAAGAGACTACTTCACCCCAAACAAACATACAAGGGACTGCCTCGTAAAGTACAGATTGACAAAAGACTGCACTAATGTCTCTTTCCTTTTTCTCTCAGATTTACGGGTCTCGACCAAAGTTTGGAATCTCTTCCGCCTCACCTCTCACAGGGTGTAAAGTCAAGCTTGGATGCACTGATGAAGACATTCCAACGTATGTGATAAACTGCTATTTTTCAACAACAGACACTGTATCATCTGAGCCCAGCATTTATAGAACATTTTAAAAATCTCCAAAAAGGCATTCTTTCTTATTTTGCTAACTCATATGCTCCCAAATCTTCCCGTTGATTGACTGACCTTATTTAAATTATCCCCTCAAAGGTTGCTCAAGGCCTCCAGCTTTAATTGTGGTAAGTACTCTCTGAGTGGGATCTTATTTCAAATAGACCTTTTGTTTACGATATGGGAAAGGTCATGCATCTGGTATCTGCATTGTGGCATTGTTCAGAAAGCCAAAGCATCTCTTTTGTTTTCTCATTTAATTTCACACTGGTAACAATATTATTTGCCCCCATATAGTGCAAAGAAACATTGGTCAATGGTAAGTTGATGCCAGCTGTGCAATTGACATTTTCTTGAATCAGATTGGCAATTTATGATTTGTGTCTGAAGAACTATTGTTTTTATGTTCTCTTTTGCAGAGAAACAACTTTGTGCTGGATTTAACAGGTGGGTTCAGTGCTGTCTTGCACAGTGCAGGTTGTAAGACATTGAGACACACAGGGTATCATTTGTAAACTAATAATGTATTTTTCATTACCGTTTCCTACAGCACACAACTGAAGCAACAAATGTCGATTGGGAATCTCAATGAATCCCTTTGCAATTTCAACATCTCTGAATATGCCTGTTCCTCAGTAAGCTTTTTCAATTCACCACTAAATGTTGTCAGTAGCAACAGATACATTTCTCTCGTCCTCATCTTCTTTATTGATGTTACTCATGTTGATGTCACAGTTGTCTAATTTGGTTCACGTCCCTGCATTCTTTTTTTTAAGACAACCCTTCTGTCAGCGGACAACTTGGTGACGATCCTGAATTGCCAATTGTCCAGCAAAAAGACTTACTCAGCAGAAATGTGGAAGCTGTTCTTCCAAAACAATGCTGCTATTCTGGACCAGGCTCTTCTGGATTACTCCAGCATGGTATGTTGAATCCCAGAATTACAACAAAATGTTGGCAATATGTGTGGATTTTGTCAATACACATCTGTTTATACCTTTCCAGAACCCCAACACCAGCAGTCCAGCTATGCCAAATGTCCTTGATGCCATTGGAGATGTCAAACTCAACAACTTCATGAATGCACAGCTGAACAACGCCAGTTTCGTTGACAAGTTGTTCCAGAAGATGCTCCGTCCATTCTTGTCATCTCCATCTAGGAATTTCCTCTCCTGTCTCAGCTCAAAGAACTTCAGTTGTCAGACCTACCAAATTGTGTATGTAAAGCCATGATACCCAATGCCATCGTCAATACAACTGGTGATATGCCTACAATTGAATAAGAAGTCGAGATAACATAGGTAACATGGGCTCTGTTCTCTTTCAGCATTGAGGCTCTAAGCAACCAATCAGCCTCCATGGACAGAGAGCAACAACGAGTGATCTTCACTCATTACATCTATCCATTCCTTTCAAGAAATGACTCATCAGGTAATAAATGGTTCTGGAAAGCACAAAAACATACACACTTCTCTGGGCCAATCCATTGAAGTCATCTGCTTAGGGAACTTAAAGTCCATTTGTTTAACTCTGCTTTTGTTTCAGATCCCGGCTGTGTCTCAAACACCAGTGGAAGCATGGACTGGCTCCAGAGGAACTTTGGCATCTTTTCTGTTTTTGCAGAACTGCAGGAGTTACAAGTCCTTAATCCCCACTTCTCCAGCGTAAGTTTCCTAGGTGTTTGTCTGGATGGTTATCCCCTCAATAACATTACCGTGCCACTCACTGACATGTGCCACCTTTCTTTTTACTTTTTCTATTTGTAGAAGGAATCACTGTCGCTGCTTACCCCAACCCAAGTGGCACAATTGACATTGACCTCCGGGGCATTGAATGACACAGATGACATTAAACTTGTGTTTACGCGGCTGGAGGAAGGAGACGCTTTCAAAAATGTTGACGAGTTTCTGACGCAACTGACCGCAAAGGAAGAGGTAATGCACTTTTGAGATAAACAAACTGCATGATTTCATCTTGACAAATAGCAATCCCCATGTCTTCCTGTGTCTCCCTTTGTGGATAGTGAAGGACAACAAATGAGCAACGAGCAACCTATCAATCTTCTACTTTCATTTATTACCGGCAAAGCTAGATGGAATGCCGTGATGAGTTGTGCAGTGTTGAGGAACTCTGGTCATGTGTTTCAACAGATTCCTGACATCCATCCAGCCGTGAGAGATGTGATGATGAATCAGACGTTCAACATCATCAGCCTTCAATTCCCAGAGTTCGAAACGCTGGACTGGATTGCATGGTTCGAAGTAAAGCTGATTCCCATCCTCCCCAGTTTTAATGAAGTCATGCTCACCATTGCTACCTCAAACGTCAACTGCACCAACTACCAAGTCATGTGAGTAGGGGCCAAGTTCCTGCTAAAATTAGCCATGGATTCGATGACTAAAATCTATTGCAAATGTGGGGTGGAAGCATCATGAGTGTATCTTTTCCCATTTACAGTGTAAATGGAATGGACAGAGCTTTCCCTGAAATGACTCAGGATAGAAGAGAAGGAATCGCAAGAGTCCTGCTGAAATACCTGAGGAAATCTGTGCACCTAACCAATCGACCAGGTATGGCTCACCAAGCAGGTTGTTGTGCTCATTGGCTTTCTGTTTGATTCTTCATCGCCTATGCTGGATGAAGCGTGCTTTGTTTGAAAGGAGTGAACAGTTGGCATGCTGCTTCCTTGTCTATTGAATATAACATCAATGTACTCCACTTTTCAATAACCAAAACGGCCATACATGTCTTTTAGCTTGCAGGCAGGACATCCACGATGACAATGACTGGCTTGCAATCAACCTGGGGTCATACTCCGAGTACACAACCTATTCGGATCTCAAAGACTTCAACATCTCAGGGGTAAAACAATTGTTTGCCAGTGTTCTTTGCATGGCCAGAATGTACTAGTTTGACACTGCTCATGTGTGGAATTATGGCTATTTAGAGGGCTAATGCATTGTATTCTGTTGTCTTCTTCTCCCCAGGTGGCAGTTCTAGACTCCCTCTCACCAAACCAGAAAGCTGAATTGATACTGGACCCAAGCACTGGCGCTCTGGAGAATGAGACTCTTGTGAAGAACGTTTTCATCAGCTTGCTGGAATCTCCAAGGGAAGAGCAGCTCAATGAGTTCTTTGTGACTTTTGTTGAAGTCACCAAGCAGGTCAGTACATCACTCTCTGGCTGGAATGGACTTTGTACAGTGAGACCTGGCTCTCGACAAAGTCATCTGACAAAACAATCAGGATGAATGGATGTCCTCCTAAACCATGAACCATTTATTTTCCAGGAAAACATCACTATCATCACAAACACAGCCGTAAGAGACACAATGCTAGACCTGACCTTGATGGCTCTTGCTCCCAAATTCGACGTTTTTGAGCCAAAAGACTTCCAGCTGTGGTTCCAAGTCAATCTGGTTGTTCTGCTGGCCAGCTTCCATCCTGGCAGATTGCTTGATATCCCGCTAAACATCACCTGTGAATCCTACAATGCCATGTAAGAGACTACTTCACCCCAAACAAACATACAAGGGACTGCCTCGTAAAGTACAGATTGACAAAAGACTGCACTAATGTCTCTTTCCTTTTTCTCTCAGATTTACGGGTCTCGACCAAAGTTTGGAATCTCTTCCGCCTCACCTCTCACAGGGTGTAAAGTCAAGCTTGGATGCACTGATGAAGACATTCCAACGTATGTGATAAACTGCTATTTTTCAACAACAGACACTGTATCATCTGAGCCCAGCATTTATAGAACATTTTAAAAATCTCCAAAAAGGCATTCTCTTATTTTGCTAACTCATATGCTCCCAAATCTTCCCGTTGATTGACTGACCTTATTTAAATTATCCCCCTCAAAGGTTGCTCAAGGCCTCCAGCTTTAATTGTGGTAAGTACTCTCTGAGTGGGATCTTATTTCAAATAGACCTTTTGTTTACGATATGGGAAAGGTCATGCATCTGGTATCTGCATTGTGGCATTGTTCAGAAAGCCAAAGCATCTCTTTTGTTTTCTCATTTAATTTCACACTGGTAACAATATTATTTGCCCCCATATAGTGCAAAGAAACATTGGTCAATGGTAAGTTGATGCCAGCTGTGCAATTGACATTTTCTTGAATCAGATTGGCAATTTATGATTTGTGTCTGAAGAACTATTGTTTTTATGTTCTCTTTTGCAGAGAAACAACTTTGTGCTGGATTTAACAGGTGGGTTCAGTGCTGTCTTGCACAGTGCAGGTTGTAAGACATTGAGACACACAGGGTACCATTTGTAAACTAATAATGTATTTTTCATTACCGTTTCCTACAGCACACAACTGAAGCAACAAATGTCGATTGGGAATCTCAATGAATCCCTTTGCAATTTCAACATCTCTGAATATGCCTGTTCCTCAGTAAGCTTTTTCAATTCACCACTAAATGTTGTCAGTAGCAACAGATACATTTCTCTCGTCCTCATCTTCTTTATTGATGTTACTCATGTTGATGTCACAGTTGTCTAATTTGGTTCACGTCCCTGCATTCTTTTTTTTTAAGACAACCCTTCTGTCAGCGGACAACTTGGTGACGATCCTGAAATGCCAATTGTCCAGCAAAAAGACTTACTCAACAGAAATGTGGAAGCTGTTCTTCCAAAACAATGCTGCTATTCTGGACCAGGCTCTTCTGGATTACTCCAGCATGGTATGTTGAATCCCAGAATTACAACAAAATGTTGGCAATATGTGTGGATTTTGTCAATACACATCTGTTTATACCTTTCCAGAACCCCAACACCAGCAGTCCAGCTATGCCAAATGTCCTTGATGCCATTGGAGATGTCAAACTCAACAACTTCATGAATGCACAGCTGAACAACGCCAGTTTCGTTGACAAGTTGTTCCAGAAGATGCTCCGTCCATTCTTGTCATCTCCATCTAGGAATTTCCTCTCCTGTCTCAGCTCAAAGAACTTCAGTTGTCAGACCTACCAAATTGTGTATGTAAAGCCATGATACCCAATGCCATCGTCAATACAACTGGTGATATGCCTACAATTGAATAAGAAGTCGAGATAACATAGGTAACATGGGCTCTGTTCTCTTTCAGCATTGAGGCTCTAAGCAACCAATCAGCCTCCATGGACAGAGAGCAACAACGAGTGATCTTCACTCATTACATCTATCCATTCCTTTCAAGAAATGACTCATCAGGTAATAAATGGTTCTGGAAAGCACAAAAACATACACACTTCTCTGGGCCAATCCATTGAAGTCATCTGCTTAGGGAACTTAAAGTCCATTTGTTTAACTCTGCTTTTGTTTCAGATCCCGGCTGTGTCTCAAACACCAGTGGAAGCATGGACTGGCTCCAGAGGAACTTTGGCATCTTTTCTGTTTTTGCAGAACTGCAGGAGTTACAAGTCCTTAATCCCCACTTCTCCAGCGTAAGTTTCCTAGGTGTTTGTCTGGATGGTTATCCCCTCAATAACATTACCGTGCCACTCACTGACATGTGCCACCTTTCTTTTTTCTTTTTCTATTTGTAGAAGGAATCACTGTCGCTGCTTACCCCAACCCAAGTGGCACAATTGACATTGACCTCTGGGGCATTGAATGACACAGATGACATTAAACTTGTGTTTACGCGGCTGGAGGAAGGAGACGCTTTCAAAAATGTTGACGAGTTTCTGACGCAACTGACCGCAAAGGAAGAGGTAATGCACTTTTGAGATAAACAAACTGCATGATTTCATCTTGACAAATAGCAATCCCCATGTCTTCCTGTGTCTCCCTTTGTGGATAGTGAAGGACAACAAATGAGCAACGAGCAACCTATCAATCTTCTACTTTCATTTATTACCGGCAAAGCTAGATGGAATGCCGTGATGAGTTGTGCAGTGTTGAGGAACTCTGGTCATGTGTTTCAACAGATTCCTGACATCCATCCAGCCGTGAGAGATGTGATGATGAATCAGACGTTCAACATCATCAGCCTTCAATTCCCAGAGTTCGAAACGCTGGACTGGATTGCATGGTTCGAAGTAAAGCTGATTCCCATCCTCCCCAGTTTTAATGAAGTCATGCTCACCATTGCTACCTCAAACGTCAACTGCACCAACTACCAAGTCATGTGAGTAGGGGCCAACTTCCTGCTAAAATTAGCCATGGATTCGATGACTAAAATCTATTGCAAATGTGGGGTGGAAGCGTCATGAGTGTATCTTTTCCCATTTACAGTGTAAATGGAATGGACAGAGCTTTCCCTGAAATGACTCAGGATAGAAGAGAAGGAATCGCAAGAGTCCTGCTGAAATACCTGAGGAAATCTGTGCACCTAATCAATGGACCAGGTATGGCTCACCAAGCAGGTTGTTGTGCTCATTGGCTTTCTGTTTGATTCTTCATCGCCTATGCTGGATGAAGCGTGCTTTGTTTGAAAGGAGTGAACAGTTGGCATGCTGCTTCCTTGTCTATTGAATATAACATCAATGTACTCCACTTTTCAATAACCAAAACGGCCATACATGTCTTTTAGTTTGCAGGCAGGACATCCACGATGACAATGACTGGCTTGCAATCAACCTGGGGTCATACTCCGAGTACACAACCTATTCGGATCTCAAAGACTTCAACATCTCAGGGGTAAAACAATTGTTTGCCAGTGTTCTTTGCATGGCCAGAATGTACTAGTTTGACACTGCTCATGTGTGGAATTATGGCTATTTAGAGGGCTAATGCATTGTATTCTGTTGTCTTCTTCTCCCCAGGTGGCAGTTCTAGACTCCCTCTCACCAAACCAGAAAGCTGAATTGATACTGGACCCAAGCACTGGCGCTCTGGAGAATGAGACTCTTGTGAAGAACGTTTTCATCAGCTTGCTGGAATCTCCAAGGAAGAGCAGCTCAATGAGTTCTTTGTGACTTTTGTTGAAGTCACCAAGCAGGTCAGTACATCACTCTCTGGCTGGAATGGACTTTGTACAGTGAGACCTGGCTCTCGACAAAGTCATCTGACAAAACAATCAGGATGAATGGATGTCCTCCTAAACCATGAACCATTTATTTTCCAGGAAAACATCACTATCATCACAAACACAGCCGTAAGAGACACAATGCTAGACCTGACCTTGATGGCTCTTGCTCCCAAATTCGACGTTTTTGAGCCAAAAGACTTCCAGCTGTGGTTCCAAGTCAATCTGGTTGTTCTGCTGGCCAGCTTCCATCCTGGCAGATTGGTTGATATCCCGCTAAACATCACCTGTGAATCCTACAATGCCATGTAAGAGACTACTTCACCCCAAACAAACATACAAGGGACTGCCTCGTAAAGTACAGATTGACAAAAGACTGCACTAATGTCTCTTTCCTTTTTCTCTCAGATTTACGGGTCTCGACCAAAGTTTGGAATCTCTTCCGCCTCACCTCTCACAGGGTGTAAAGTCAAGCTTGGATGCACTGATGAAGACATTCCAACGTATGTGATAAACTGCTATTTTTCAACAACAGACACTGTATCATCTGAGCCCAGCATTTATAGAACATTTTAAAAATCTCCAAAAAGGCATTCTTTCTTATTTTGCTAACTCATATGCTCCCAAATCTTCCCGTTGATTGACTGACCTTATTTAAATTATCCCCCTCAAAGGTTGCTCAAGGCCTCCAGCTTTAATTGTGGTAAGTACTCTCTGAGTGGGATCTTATTTCAAATAGACCTTTTGTTTACGATATGGGAAAGGTCATGCATCTGGTATCTGCATTGTGGCATTGTTCAGAAAGCCAAAGCATCTCTTTTGTTTTCTCATTTAATTTCACACTGGTAACAATATTATTTGCCCCCATATAGTGCAAAGAAACATTGGTCAATGGTAAGTTGATGCCAGCTGTGCAATTGACATTTTCTTGAATCAGATTGGCAATTTATGATTTGTGTCTGAAGAACTATTGTTTTTATGTTCTCTTTTGCAGAGAAACAACTTTGTGCTGGATTTAACAGGTGGGTTCAGTGCTGTCTTGCACAGTGCAGGTTGTAAGACATTGAGACACACAGGGTATCATTTGTAAACTAATAATGTATTTTTCATTACCGTTTCCTACAGCACACAACTGAAGCAACAAATGTCGATTGGGAATCTCAATGAATCCCTTTGCAATTTCAACATCTCTGAATATGCCTGTTCCTCAGTAAGCTTTTTCAATTCACCACTAAATGTTGTCAGTAGCAACAGATACATTTCTCTCGTCCTCATCTTCTTTATTGATGTTACTCATGTTGATGTCACAGTTGTCTAATTTGGTTCACGTCCCTGCATTCTTTTTTTAAGACAACCCTTCTGTCAGCGGACAACTTGGTGACGATCCTGAATTGCCAATTGTCCAGCAAAAAGACTTACTCAACAGAAATGTGGAAGCTGTTCTTCCAAAACAATGCTGCTATTCTGGACCAGGCTCTTCTGGATTACTCCAGCATGGTATGTTGAATCCCAGAATTACAACAAAATGTTGGCAATATGTGTGGATTTTGTCAATACACATCTGTTTATACCTTTCCAGAACCCCAACACCAGCAGTCCAGCTATGCCAAATGTCCTTGATGCCATTGGAGATGTCAAACTCAACAACTTCATGAATGCACAGCTGAACAACGCCAGTTTCGTTGACAAGTTGTTCCAGAAGATGCTCCGTCCATTCTTGGCATCTCCATCTAGGAATTTCCTCTCCTGTCTCAGCTCAAAGAACTTCAGTTGTCTGACCTATCAAATTGTGTATGTAAAGCCATGATACCCAATGCCATCGTCAATACAACTGGTGATATGCCTACAATTGAATAAGAAGTCGAGATAACATAGGTAACATGGGCTCTGTTCTCTTTCAGCATTGAGGCTCTAAGCAACCAATCAGCCTCCATGGACAGAGAGCAACAACGAGTGATCTTCACTCATTACATCTATCCATTCCTTTCAAGAAATGACTCATCAGGTAATAAATGGTTCTGGAAAGCACAAAAACATACACACTTCTCTGGGCCAATCCATTGAAGTCATCTGCTTAGGGGAACTTAAAGTCCATTTGTTTAACTCTGCTTTTGTTTCAGATCCCGGCTGTGTCTCAAACACCAGTGGAAGCATGGACTGGCTCCAGAGGAACTTTGGCATCTTTTCTGTTTTTGCAGAACTGCAGGAGTTACAAGTCCTTAATCCCCACTTCTCCAGCGTAAGTTTCCTAGGTGTTTGTCTGGATGGTTATCCCCTCAATAACATTACCGTGCCACTCACTGACATGTGCCACCTTTCTTTTTACTTTTTCTATTTGTAGAAGGAATCACTGTCGCTGCTTACCCCAACCCAAGTGGCACAATTGACATTGACCTCCGGGGCATTGAATGACACAGATGACATTAAACTTGTGTTTACGCGGCTGGAGGAAGGAGACGCTTTCAAAAATGTTGACGAGTTTCTGACGCAACTGACCGCAAAGGAAGAGGTAATGCACTTTTGAGATAAACAAACTGCATGATTTCATCTTGACAAATAGCAATCCCCATGTCTTCCTGTGTCTCCCTTTGTGGATAGTGAAGGACAACAAATGAGCAACGAGCAACCTATCAATCTTCTACTTTCATTTATTACCGGCAAAGCTAGATGGAATGCCGTGATGAGTTGTGCAGTGTTGAGGAACTCTGGTCATGTGTTTCAACAGATTCCTGACATCCATCCAGCCGTGAGAGATGTGATGATGAATCAGACGTTCAACATCATCAGCCTTCAATTCCCAGAGTTCGAAACGCTGGACTGGATTGCATGGTTCGAAGTAAAGCTGATTCCCATCCTCCCCAGTTTTAATGAAGTCATGCTCACCATTGCTACCTCAAACGTCAACTGCACCAACTACCAAGTCATGTGAGTAGGGGCCAACTTCCTGCTAAAATTAGCCATGGATTCGATGACTAAAATCTATTGCAAATGTGGGGTGGAAGCGTCATGAGTGTATCTTTTCCCATTTACAGTGTAAATGGAATGGACAGAGCTTTCCCTGAAATGACTCAGGATAGAAGAGAAGGAATCGCAAGAGTCCTGCTGAAATACCTGAGGAAATCTGTGCACCTAATCAATGGACCAGGTATGGCTCACCAAGCAGGTTGTTGTGCTCATTGGCTTTCTGTTTGATTCTTCATCGCCTATGCTGGATGAAGCGTGCTTTGTTTGAAAGGAGTGAACAGTTGGCATGCTGCTTCCTTGTCTATTGAATATAACATCAATGTACTCCACTTTTCAATAACCAAAACGGCCATACATGTCTTTTAGCTTGCAGGCAGGACATCCACGATGACAATGACTGGCTTGCAATCAACCTGGGGTCATACTCCGAGTACACAACCTATTCGGATCTCAAAGACTTCAACATCTCAGGGGTAAAACAATTGTTTGCCAGTGTTCTTTGCATGGCCAGAATGTACTAGTTTGACACTGCTCATGTGTGGAATTATGGCTATTTAGAGGGCTAATGCATTGTATTCTGTTGTCTTCTTCTCCCCAGGTGGCAGTTCTAGACTCCCTCTCACCAAACCAGAAAGCTGAATTGATACTGGACCCAAGCACTGGCGCTCTGGAGAATGAGACTCTTGTGAAGAACGTTTTCATCAGCTTGCTGGAATCTCCAAGGGAAGAGCAGCTCAATGAGTTCTTTGTGACTTTTGTTGAAGTCACCAAGCAGGTCAGTACATCACTCTCTGGCTGGAATGGACTTTGTACAGTGAGACCTGGCTCTCGACAAAGTCATCTGACAAAACAATCAGGATGAATGGATGTCCTCCTAAACCATGAACCATTTATTTTCCAGGAAAACATCACTATCATCACAAACACAGCCGTAAGAGACACAATGCTAGACCTGACCTTGATGGCTCTTGCTCCCAAATTCGACGTTTTTGAGCCAAAAGACTTCCAGCTGTGGTTCCAAGTCAATCTGGTTGTTCTGCTGGCCAGCTTCCATCCTGGCAGATTGGTTGATATCCCGCTAAACATCACCTGTGAATCCTACAATGCCATGTAAGAGACTACTTCACCCCAAACAAACATACAAGGGACTGCCTCGTAAAGTACAGATTGACAAAAGACTGCACTAATGTCTCTTTCCTTTTTCTCTCAGATTTACGGGTCTCGACCAAAGTTTGGAATCTCTTCCGCCTCACCTCTCACAGGGTGTAAAGTCAAGCTTGGATGCACTGATGAAGACATTCCAACGTATGTGATAAACTGCTATTTTTCAACAACAGACACTGTATCATCTGAGCCCAGCATTTATAGAACATTTAAAAAATCTCCAAAAAGGCATTCTTTCTTATTTTGCTAACTCATATGCTCCCAAATCTTCCCGTTGATTGACTGACCTTATTTAAATTATCCCCCTCAAAGGTTGCTCAAGGCCTCCAGCTTTAATTGTGGTAAGTACTCTCTGAGTGGGATCTTATTTCAAATAGACCTTTTGTTTACGATATGGGAAAGGTCATGCATCTGGTATCTGCATTGTGGCATTGTTCAGAAAGCCAAAGCATCTCTTTTGTTTTCTCATTTAATTTCACACTGGTAACAATATTATTTGCCCCCATATAGTGCAAAGAAACATTGGTCAATGGTAAGTTGATGCCAGCTGTGCAATTGACATTTTCTTGAATCAGATTGGCAATTTATGATTTGTGTCTGAAGAACTATTGTTTTTATGTTCTCTTTTGCAGAGAAACAACTTTGTGCTGGATTTAACAGGTGGGTTCAGTGCTGTCTTGCACAGTGCAGGTTGTAAGACATTGAGACACACAGGGTACCATTTGTAAACTAATAATGTATTTTTCATTACCGTTTCCTACAGCACACAACTGAAGCAACAAATGTCGATTGGGAATCTCAATGAATCCCTTTGCAATTTCAACATCTCTGAATATGCCTGTTCCTCAGTAAGCTTTTTCAATTCACCACTAAATGTTGTCAGTAGCAACAGATACATTTCTCTCGTCCTCATCTTCTTTATTGATGTTACTCATGTTGATGTCACAGTTGTCTAATTTGGTTCACGTCCCTGCATTCTTTTTTTTAAGACAACCCTTCTGTCAGCGGACAACTTGGTGACGATCCTGAAATGCCAATTGTCCAGCAAAAAGACTTACTCAACAGAAATGTGGAAGCTGTTCTTCCAAAACAATGCTGCTATTCTGGACCAGGCTCTTCTGGATTACTCCAGCATGGTATGTTGAATCCCAGAATTACAACAAAATGTTGGCAATATGTGTGGATTTTGTCAATACACATCTGTTTATACCTTTCCAGAACCCCAACACCAGCAGTCCAGCTATGCCAAATGTCCTTGATGCCATTGGAGATGTCAAACTCAACAACTTCATGAATGCACAGCTGAACAACGCCAGTTTCGTTGACAAGTTGTTCCAGAAGATGCTCCGTCCATTCTTGGCATCTCCATCTAGGAATTTCCTCTCCTGTCTCAGCTCAAAGAACTTCAGTTGTCAGACCTACCAAATTGTGTATGTAAAGCCATGATACCCAATGCCATCGTCAATACAACTGGTGATATGCCTACAATTGAATAAGAAGTCGAGATAACATAGGTAACATGGGCTCTGTTCTCTTTCAGCATTGAGGCTCTAAGCAACCAATCAGCCTCCATGGACAGAGAGCAACAACGAGTGATCTTCACTCATTACATCTATCCATTCCTTTCAAGAAATGACTCATCAGGTAATAAATGGTTCTGGAAAGCACAAAAACATACACACTTCTCTGGGCCAATCCATTGAAGTCATCTGCTTAGGGGAACTTAAAGTCCATTTGTTTAACTCTGCTTTTGTTTCAGATCCCGGCTGTGTCTCAAACACCAGTGGAAGCATGGACTGGCTCCAGAGGAACTTTGGCATCTTTTCTGTTTTTGCAGAACTGCAGGAGTTACAAGTCCTTAATCCCCACTTCTCCAGCGTAAGTTTCCTAGGTGTTTGTCTGGATGGTTATCCCCTCAATAACATTACCGTGCCACTCACTGACATGTGCCACCTTTCTTTTTTTTCTATTTGTAGAAGGAATCACTGTCGCTGCTTACCCCAACCCAGGTGGCACAATTGACATTGACCTCTGGGGCATTGAATGACACAGATGACATTAAACTTGTGTTTACGCGGCTGGAGGAAGGAGACGCTTTCAAAAATGTTGACGAGTTTCTGACGCAACTGACCGCAAAGGAAGAGGTAATGCACTTTTGACATAAACAAACTGCATGATTTCATCTTGACAAATAGCAATCCCCATGTCTTCCTGTGTCTCCCTTTGTGGATAGTGAAGGACAACAAATGAGCAACGAGCAACCTATCAATCTTCTACTTTCATTTATTACCGGCAAAGCTAGATGGAATGCCGTGATGAGTTGTGCAGTGTTGAGGAACTCTGGTCATGTGTTTCAACAGATTCCTGACATCCATCCAGCCGTGAGAGATGTGATGATGAATCAGACGTTCAACATCATCAGCCTTCAATTCCCAGAGTTCGAAACGCTGGACTGGATTGCATGGTTCGAAGTAAAGCTGATTCCCATCCTCCCCAGTTTTAATGAAGTCATGCTCACCATTGCTACCTCAAACGTCAACTGCACCAACTACCAAGTCATGTGAGTAGGGGCCAACTTCCTGCTAAAATTAGCCATGGATTCGATGACTAAAATCTATTGCAAATGTGGGGTGGAAGCGTCATGAGTGTATCTTTTCCCATTTACAGTGTAAATGGAATGGACAGAGCTTTCCCTGAAATGACTCAGGATAGAAGAGAAGGAATCGCAAGAGTCCTGCTGAAATACCTGAGGAAATCTGTGCACCTAATCAATGGACCAGGTATGGCTCACCAAGCAGGTTGTTGTGCTCATTGGCTTTCTGTTTGATTCTTCATCGCCTATGCTGGATGAAGCGTGCTTTGTTTGAAAGGAGTGAACAGTTGGCATGCTGCTTCCTTGTCTATTGAATATAACATCAATGTACTCCACTTTTCAATAACCAAAACGGCCATACATGTCTTTTAGCTTGCAGGCAGGACATCCACGATGACAATGACTGGCTTGCAATCAACCTGGGGTCATACTCCGAGTACACAACCTATTCGGATCTCAAAGACTTCAACATCTCAGGGGTAAAACAATTGTTTGCCAGTGTTCTTTGCATGGCCAGAATGTACTAGTTTGACACTGCTCATGTGTGGAATTATGGCTATTTAGAGGGCTAATGCATTGTATTCTGTTGTCTTCTTCTCCCCAGGTGGCAGTTCTAGACTCCCTCTCACCAAACCAGAAAGCTGAATTGATACTGGACCCAAGCACTGGCGCTCTGGAGAATGAGACTCTTGTGAAGAACGTTTTCATCAGCTTGCTGGAATCTCCAAGGGAAGAGCAGCTCAATGAGTTCTTTGTGACTTTTGTTGAAGTCACCAAGCAGGTCAGTACATCACTCTCTGGCTGGAATGGACTTTGTACAGTGAGACCTGGCTCTCGACAAAGTCATCTGACAAAACAATCAGGATGAATGGATGTCCTCCTAAACCATGAACCATTTATTTTCCAGGAAAACATCACTATCATCACAAACACAGCCGTAAGAGACACAATGCTAGACCTGACCTTGATGGCTCTTGCTCCCAAATTCGACGTTTTTGAGCCAAAAGACTTCCAGCTGTGGTTCCAAGTCAATCTGGTTGTTCTGCTGGCCAGCTTCCATCCTGGCAGATTGGTTGATATCCCGCTAAACATCACCTGTGAATCCTACAATGCCATGTAAGAGACTACTTCACCCCAAACAAACATACAAGGGACTGCCTCGTAAAGTACAGATTGACAAAAGACTGCACTAATGTCTCTTTCCTTTTTCTCTCAGATTTACGGGTCTCGACCAAAGTTTGGAATCTCTTCCGCCTCACCTCTCACAGGGTGTAAAGTCAAGCTTGGATGCACTGATGAAGACATTCCAACGTATGTGATAAACTGCTATTTTTCAACAACAGACACTGTATCATCTGAGCCCAGCATTTATAGAACATTTTAAAAATCTCCAAAAGGCATTCTTTTATTTTGCTAACTCATATGCTCCCAAATCTTCCCGTTGATTGACTGACCTTATTTAAATTATCCCCCTCAAAGGTTGCTCAAGACCTCCAGCTTTAATTGTGGTAAGTACTCTCTGAGTGGGATCTTATTTCAAATAGACCTTTTGTTTACGATATGGGAAAGGTCATGCATCTGGTATCTGCATTGTGGCATTGTTCAGAAAGCCAAAGCATCTCTTTTGTTTTCTCATTTAATTTCACACTGGTAACAATATTATTTGCCCCCATATAGTGCAAAGAAACATTGGTCAATGGTAAGTTGATGCCAGCTGTGCAATTGACATTTTCTTGAATCAGATTGGCAATTTATGATTTGTGTCTGAAGAACTATTGTTTTTATGTTCTCTTTTGCAGAGAAACAACTTTGTGCTGGATTTAACAGGTGGGTTCAGTGCTGTCTTGCACAGTGCAGGTTGTAAGACATTGAGACACACAGGGTATCATTTGTAAACTAATAATGTATTTTTCATTACCGTTTCCTACAGCACACAACTGAAGCAACAAATGTCGATTGGGAATCTCAATGAATCCCTTTGCAATTTCAACATCTCTGAATATGCCTGTTCCTCAGTAAGCTTTTTCAATTCACCACTAAATGTTGTCAGTAGCAACAGATACATTTCTCTCGTCCTCATCTTCTTTATTGATGTTACTCATGTTGATGTCACAGTTGTCTAATTTGGTTCACGTCCCTGCATTCTTTTTTTTAAGACAACCCTTCTGTCAGCGAACAACTTGGTGACGATCCTGAAATGCCAATTGTCCAGCAAAAAGACTTACTCAGCAGAAATGTGGAAGCTGTTCTTCCAAAACAATGCTGCTATTCTGGACCAGGCTCTTCTGGATTACTCCAGCATGGTATGTTGAATCCCAGAATTACAACAAAATGTTGGCAATATGTGTGGATTTTGTCAATACACATCTGTTTATACCTTTCCAGAACCCCAACACCAGCAGTCCAGCTATGCCAAATGTCCTTGATGCCATTGGAGATGTCAAACTCAACAACTTCATGAATGCACAGCTGAACAACGCCAGTTTCGTTGACAAGTTGTTCCAGAAGATGCTCCGTCCATTCTTGTCATCTCCATCTAGGAATTTCCTCTCCTGTCTCAGCTCAAAGAACTTCAGTTGTCTGACCTACCAAATTGTGTATGTAAAGCCATGATACCCAATGCCATCGTCAATACAACTGGTGATATGCCTACAATTGAATAAGAAGTCGAGATAACATAGGTAACATGGGCTCTGTTCTCTTTCAGCATTGAGGCTCTAAGCAACCAATCAGCCTCCATGGACAGAGAGCAACAACGAGTGATCTTCACTCATTACATCTATCCATTCCTTTCAAGAAATGACTCATCAGGTAATAAATGGTTCTGGAAAGCACAAAAACATACACACTTCTCTGGGCCAATCCATTGAAGTCATCTGCTTAGGGGAACTTAAAGTCCATTTGTTTAACTCTGCTTTTGTTTCAGATCCCGGCTGTGTCTCAAACACCAGTGGAAGCATGGACTGGCTCCAGAGGAACTTTGGCATCTTTTCTGTTTTTGCAGAACTGCAGGAGTTACAAGTCCTTAATCCCCACTTCTCCAGCGTAAGTTTCCTAGGTGTTTGTCTGGATGGTTATCCCCTCAATAACATTACCGTGCCACTCACTGACATGTGCCACCTTTCTTTTTACTTTTTCTATTTGTAGAAGGAATCACTGTCGCTGCTTACCCCAACCCAAGTGGCACAATTGACATTGACCTCCGGGGCATTGAATGACACAGATGACATTAAACTTGTGTTTACGCGGCTGGAGGAAGGAGACGCTTTCAAAAATGTTGACGAGTTTCTGACGCAACTGACCGCAAAGGAAGAGGTAATGCACTTTTGAGATAAACAAACTGCATGATTTCATCTTGACAAATAGCAATCCCCATGTCTTCCTGTGTCTCCCTTTGTGGATAGTGAAGGACAACAAATGAGCAACGAGCAACCTATCAATCTTCTACTTTCATTTATTACCGGCAAAGCTAGATGGAATGCCGTGATGAGTTGTGCAGTGTTGAGGAACTCTGGTCATGTGTTTCAACAGATTCCTGACATCCATCCAGCCGTGAGAGATGTGATGATGAATCAGACGTTCAAAATCATCAGCCTTCAATTCCCAGAGTTCGAAACGCTGGACTGGATTGCATGGTTCGAAGTAAAGCTGATTCCCATCCTCCCCAGTTTTAATGAAGTCATGCTCACCATTGCCACCTCAAACATCAACTGCACCAACTACCAAGTCATGTGAGTAGGGGCCAACTTCCTGCTAAAATTAGCCATGGATTCGATGACTAAAATCTATTGCAAATGTGGGGTGGAAGCGTCATGAGTGTATCTTTTCCCATTTACAGTGTAAATGGAATGGACAGAGCTTTCCCTGAAATGACTCAGGATAGAAGAGAAGGAATCGCAAGAGTCCTGCTGAAATACCTGAGGAAATCTGTGCACCTAATCAATGGACCAGGTATGGCTCACCAAGCAGGTTGTTGTGCTCATTGGCTTTCTGTTTGATTCTTCATCGCCTATGCTGGATGAAGCGTGCTTTGTTTGAAAGGAGTGAACAGTTGGCATGCTGCTTCCTTGTCTATTGAATATAACATCAATGTACTCCACTTTTCAATAACCAAAACGGCCATACATGTCTTTTAGTTTGCAGGCAGGACATCCACGATGACAATGACTGGCTTGCAATCAACCTGGGGTCATACTCCGAGTACACAACCTATTCGGATCTCAAAGACTTCAACATCTCAGGGGTAAAACAATTGTTTGCCAGTGTTCTTTGCATGGCCAGAATGTACTAGTTTGACACTGCTCATGTGTGGAATTATGGCTATTTAGAGGGCTAATGCATTGTATTCTGTTGTCTTCTTCTCCCCAGGTGGCAGTTCTGGACTCCCTCTCACCAAACCAGAAAGCTGAATTGATACTGGACCCAAGCACTGGCGCTCTGGAGAATGAGACTCTTGTGAAGAACGTTTTCATCAGCTTGCTGGAATCTCCAAGGGAAGAGCAGCTCAATGAGTTCTTTGTGACTTTTGTTGAAGTCACCAAGCAGGTCAGTACATCACTCTCTGGCTGGAATGGACTTTGTACAGTGAGACCTGGCTCTCGACAAAGTCATCTGACAAAACAATCAGGATGAATGGATGTCCTCCTAAACCATGAACCATTTATTTTCCAGGAAAACATCACTATCATCACAAACACAGCCGTAAGAGACACAATGCTAGACCTGACCTTGATGGCTCTTGCTCCCAAATTCGACGTTTTTGAGCCAAAAGACTTCCAGCTGTGGTTCCAAGTCAATCTGGTTGTTCTGCTGGCCAGCTTCCATCCTGGCAGATTGGTTGATATCCCGCTAAACATCACCTGTGAATCCTACAATGCCATGTAAGAGACTACTTCACCCCAAACAAACGTACAAGGGACTGCCTCGTAAAATACAGATTGACAAAAGACTGCACTAATGTCTCTTTCCTTTTTCTCTCAGATTTACGGGTCTCGACCAAAGTTTGGAATCTCTTCCGCCTCACCTCTCACAGGGTGTAAAGTCAAGCTTGGATGCACTGATGAAGACATTCCAACGTATGTGATAAACTGCTATTTTTCAACAACAGACACTGTATCATCTGAGCCCAGCATTTATAGAACATTTTAAAAATCTCCAAAAAGGCATTCTTTCTTATTTTGCTAACTCATATGCTCCCAAATCTTCCCGTTGATTGACTGACCTTATTTAAATTATCCCCCTCAAAGGTTGCTCAAGGCCTCCAGCTTTAATTGTGGTAAGTACTCTCTGAGTGGGATCTTATTTCAAATAGACCTTTTGTTTACGATATGGGAAAGGTCATGCATCTGGTATCTGCATTGTGGCATTGTTCAGAAAGCCAAAGCATCTCTTTTGTTTTCTCATTTAATTTCACACTGGTAACAATATTATTTGCCCCCATATAGTGCAAAGAAACATTGGTCAATGGTAAGTTGATGCTAGCTGTGCAATTGACATTTTCTTGAATCAGATTGGCAATTTATGATTTGTGTCTGAAGAACTATTGTTTTTATGTTTTCTCTTTTGCAGAGAAACAACTTTGTGCTGGATTTAACAGGTGGGTTCAGTGCTGTCTTGCACAGTGCAGGTTGTAAGACATTGAGACACACAGGGTACCATTTCTAAACTAATAATGTATTTTTCATTACCGTTTCCTACAGCACACAACTGAAGCAACAAATGTCGATTGGGAATCTCAATGAATCCCTTTGCAATTTCAACATCTCTGAATATGCCTGTTCCTCAGTAAGCTTTTTCAATTCACCACTAAATGTTGTCAGTAGCAACAGATACATTTCTCTCGTCCTCATCTTCTTTATTGATGTTACTCATGTTGATGTCACAGTTGTCTAATTTGGTTCCCGTCCCTGCATTCTTTTTTTAAGACAACCCTTCTGTCAGCGGACAACTTGGTGACGATCCTGAAATGCCAATTGTCCAGCAAAAAGACTTACTCAACAGAAATGTGGAAGCTGTTCTTCCAAAACAATGCTGCTATTCTGGACCAGGCTCTTCTGGATTACTCCAGCATGGTATGTTGAATCCCAGAATTACAACAAAATGTTGGCAATATGTGTGGATTTTGTCAATACACATCTGTTTATACCTTTCCAGAACCCCAACACCAGCAGTCCAGCTATGCCAAATGTCCTTGATGCCATTGGAGATGTCAAACTCAACAACTTCATGAATGCACAGCTGAACAACGCCAGTTTCGTTGACAAGTTGTTCCAGAAGATGCTCCGTCCATTCTTGGCATCTCCATCTAGGAATTTCCTCTCCTGTCTCAGCTCAAAGAACTTCAGTTGTCTGACCTATCAAATTGTGTATGTAAAGCCATGATACCCAATGCCATCGTCAATACAACTGGTGATATGCCTACAATTGAATAAGAAGTCGAGATAACATAGGTAACATGGGCTCTGTTCTCTTTCAGCATTGAGGCTCTAAGCAACCAATCAGCCTCCATGGACAGAGAGCAACAACGAGTGATCTTCACTCATTACATCTATCCATTCCTTTCAAGAAATGACTCATCAGGTAATAAATGGTTCTGGAAAGCACAAAAACATACACACTTCTCTGGGCCAATCCATTGAAGTCATCTGCTTAGGGGAACTTAAAGTCCATTTGTTTAACTCTGCTTTTGTTTCAGATCCCGGCTGTGTCTCAAACACCAGTGGAAGCATGGACTGGCTCCAGAGGAACTTTGGCATCTTTTCTGTTTTTGCAGAACTGCAGGAGTTACAAGTCCTTAATCCCCACTTCTCCAGCGTAAGTTTCCTAGGTGTTTGTCTGGATGGTTATCCCCTCAATAACATTACCGTGCCACTCACTGACATGTGCCACCTTTCTTTTTCTTTTTCTATTTGTAGAAGGAATCACTGTCGCTGCTTACCCCAACCCAGGTGGCACAATTGACATTGACCTCTGGGGCATTGAATGACACAGATGACATTAAACTTGTGTTTACGCGGCTGGAGGAAGGAGACGCTTTCAAAAATGTTGACGAGTTTCTGACGCAACTGACCGCAAAGGAAGAGGTAATGCACTTTTGAGATAAACAAACTGCATGATTTCATCTTGACAAATAGCAATCCCCATGTCTTCCTGTGTCTCCCTTTGTGGATAGTGAAGGACAACAAATGAGCAACGAGCAACCTATCAATCTTCTACTTTCATTTATTACCGGCAAAGCTAGATGGAATGCCGTGATGAGTTGTGCAGTGTTGAGGAACTCTGGTCATGTGTTTCAACAGATTCCTGACATCCATCCAGCCGTGAGAGATGTGATGATGAATCAGACGTTCAACATCATCAGCCTTCAATTCCCAGAGTTCGAAACGCTGGACTGGATTGCATGGTTCGAAGTAAAGCTGATTCCCATCCTCCCCAGTTTTAATGAAGTCATGCTCACCATTGCTACCTCAAACGTCAACTGCACCAACTACCAAGTCATGTGAGTAGGGGCCAACTTCCTGCTAAAATTAGCCATGGATTCGATGACTAAAATCTATTGCAAACGTGGGGTGGGTATCTATAGCAAGCGTCATGAGTGTATCCTTTCCCATTTACAGTGTAAATGGAATGGACAGAGCTTTCCCTGAAATGACTCAGGATAGAAGAGAAGGAATCGCAAGAGTCTTGCTGGAATACCTGAGGAGATCTGTTCACCTCATCAATGGACCAGGTAGGGCTCATCAAGCAGGTTGTGATGCTCGTGGTTCTTCTGTTGTATCTGCTGATATGTTGCTTCCATGAAAAAAGATATCCATGAAGGCTTTTCCACATTTTAATAATCAGAATGGCCATGCATTTCTTTTAGCTTGCAGGCAGAAAATCCACAATGATGCTGACTGGCTTGCAACCAACCTGGGGCCATTCTCCGAATACACAACCTATTCTGATCTCAAAGTCTTCAACATATCAGGGGTAAAACAATTGTTTTCTACAAAAACATTTGAGTGCAACATTGGAATCTTGTAATTTGACGCTGCTCATGTGGAGATATGGCTAATGCATTTGTATTCTGTTGTTTTCTTCTCCCAAGGTGGCAGTTCTAGACTCCCTCTCACCAAACCAGAAAGCCGAGCTGATACTGGACCCCACAAACCTGGCAAATGAATCTCTTGTGCAAGAGGTTTTCCTAGGGGTTCTGGGATCTTCAGGTGTAGCGGAGATTGGTCAATTTTTCCAATCATTTGTGGAGGTTGCTTCAAAGGTTTGCATTTTGCTTCTTGGTATTGAGATGATTGGTTTATTTGAACACTTCAAAACAACAGTGTCATCATGGTAAACCAGGAGTGGTCCTAAGCTATTGCCATATATACAATAGATTGTGAACTTCTCAAAATAGCTAAGGCAAGACTCCAGCCACTCGATTTACCTACTGTTGTTGTTTTTCTAGCAATTCATTTTCTTTGATGCTGCTAATCTACCAAGCACCTCCTTACAGAATGTTTTTTTGTATTTATTTTTACAGAGAAACCTGACAGCTATTGAGCCAGGACTGCGAGACACCCTCTTAAACCTGACACTGACGGCACTCGCCCCCAATTTGCAGACACTAGATACTCTGGGATTCAAGCTTTGGTTCCAGGTCTATCTCCCATTATTCCTCCCAAGCATTCATCCTGGGACCTTTTCCGTCATCCCAAGGAATATCAGCTGTGACTCCTATAGTGCAATGTGAGTTTCAGCTCTCGGTGTTTGCAATGATTATTGAGGCTGTGATTTGGCATGTGATTGCCAGATGCTGTGTATTCTAAATATCTATTCTACATACTGCACATTAGTACATTTAATAGGTTGTCTTTTAATAACACATGTTTTTTTATTTACACAGCATCAAGGGCTGTGATCATGTCATCACTAGGTTGTCGCTGATCCAGTCCCAGCAAGTCTTCGCTTTCACCAAGGATTATTTGACAGGCCAATCCATTGAAGGTAACATAATGAGTCCTCCAACTCAAAATATCATGTTACTATGTTGGCTGCACAAAAGTCTATTTGAATCAAACATGGCGGCAGTATCAAGTTTACCTAGCCCCCATTCAAATAGGCCGTAAATGTTAATAAACATTACATCGTCTATTCACAAAGCTGTCTGCCACCTGAGGCGATTTCACCGACACTCCTACGCTGCCACATTTTCCAAATTTACATCGGACAAAAAAAAAAGCTACACAGTATTAAAGCCTAGCTGATTGCTACTGTACACGTGGTGACATTTCATATTATTTTGAAAAGTTGACATACCTGTGTTAGAGTTAACATACCTATATATCGTGTACAATAGATCAGAAAAAATCTGGGTTTATCAGCTAGCTAGCTACACAATTATGGTAGCTACATTCTTGACCTTGGTCAGAACAGAGCTAGAACAATAAAGGCTGATGTCATAGAGCTGATGCCATTAAAAGAGGCCCAACTTCAGTATGGAAAGATTTGTGGAATGGAACAACATCTGGGACCAGATCTAAACAAGCAACTTAGAAAGTTGAGACGTCAACAACCTTCAACAATGTACCTACGGTGCCTTCAGAAAGACTTGATACATATCAAACAAATAGAAGAACATGTTTCAGTTTAATACAATACCCAAGAACATCTAGACAGATTAATAATGGCTGTTGATGCTCGAAAAAGGCTTTTCTATTCAAAACTTTTGGAAGCTTTCAACTTTCCAGCTAAAAGAATAAATAATACTACATTATCTGATGAAATTGCTTTAGGAAAAGAGGCACAAGACAGGGAAGTCCCCTCTCCCCCTCCTGTTTGCATTGGCAATTGAACCGCTTGCAAAAAATAATTACACAGGACCCAAACGTAACATGTATCAGTATTGGTAAACATGAATAGAAACTAAACTTATTACAGATGATCTGCTGATATCCCTGACCAATATTGAAAACTCAATGCCCCCTATGGTAAAAATATTTTCAGAATACAAAAAAATCTCAGGATATAACATTTATGTGAAGAAAAATAACAACTAAATAACGGCAATAGCAAAAATAAAAAGAATAGATTAAATACTTAGGATGCTCTATTCATGGCATTATATCTACAATGTTAAAAAACGTTTGACTACAGAACGTGGTCCAGATTTTGCACGTCTCTATGGGACATGATTTGTTGCTTCACCACATAACAAAGTAACGTCACATCTATTGGATTGAAAGAATAACTAAAGCTATAAATGACGAATAGATCGATTGTCAACAGATTAAAATAATAAAGCTTGGAAACTGAACTAGTGTTCAATTATTTTGGCCCCTCCCCCAAGGATTTTCCTGTGTGAAGACTGTGAGAGATGACAGGGATTGGCTCGGAAGCAACTTTGGACAATTCCGGGTCTATGCTTCCTATGTGGACTTTGTGACCCTGAAGAGTGATTTCAATGGAGTAAGTCACAAGGCATTATGTCAGTGAAACATCTTTTTGTATTGCAGTCTTACAGAGTCTGAAGCTATTTTCCTCGTGCAGTCATTTCTCTGGGGTCAGATCATTTCAATTTAGGAACTGAAATAGGATGTTAAATTCTGCATTAATTGAGCTAAGTACTAGCTGTTCCTTAATTGAAGTGGTAATAACCTAAAAAATTGTCTTTGGAGGTCCTTACGTGCAATGTCAGACACTTGTTTAAATGATTTTTGATCTCCAGGTGAAAGCAGCAGATCTCCTCACTCCCATCCAGCTGGCTCAGCTCGCGACGATTCCCTCCCAACTTGAAGGGCCACAGGGTGTCAACAAGATCATGGCGGCCATCAGTCCGGCTAACTTTGGATTGTTCTTTGACATACTCTCACCTGCCATTCAGGTACGTACAGCATCTGTCTACTAACCTTTCAGGTACGTACAGCATCTGTCTACTAACCTTTCAGGTACGTACAGCATCTGTCTACTAACCTTTCAGGTACGTACAGCATCTGTCTACTAAACTTTCAGGTACGTACAGCATCTGTCTACTAACCTTTCAGGTAACGTACAGCATCTGTCTACTAAACTTTCAGGTAACCTTTCGTACAGCATCTGTCTACTAACCTTTCAGGTACGTACAGCATCTGTCTACTAACCTTTCAGGTACGTACAGCATCTGTCTACTAACCTTTCAGGTACGTACAGCATCTGTCTACTAACCTTTCAGGTACGTACAGCATCTGTCTACTAACCTTTCAGGTACGTACAGCATCTGTCTACTAACCTTTCAGGTACGTACAGCATCTGTCTACTAACCTTTCAGGTACGTACAGCATCTGTCTACTAACCTTTCAGGTAACCTTTCGTACGTACAGCATCTGTCTACTAACCTTTCAGGTACGTACAGCATCTGTCTACTAACCTTTCAGGTACGTACAGCATCTGTCTACTAACCTTTCAGGTAACGTACAGCATCTGTCTACTAACCTTTCAGGTACGTACAGCATCTGTCTACTAACCTTTCAGGTACGTACAGCATCTGTCTACTAACCTTTCAGGTACGTACAGCATCTGTCTACTAACCTTTCAGGTACGTACAGCATCTGTCTACTAACCTTTCAGGTACGTACAGCATCTGTCTACTAACCTTTCAGGTACACAGCATTGATGTTTCTGATTAGAATTGAGGTTGTTCTACAATACTAAAATAGTTTTGAGAGACATTACTAACAAAAGTAATGCCTGTTGTTTATTGAGTTTTAGTTATATGTAATATCCACAATTCAGCATGTTGCTGTCAATTGTACAATGCTATGTTTGAAAACTGTCTAAAGCAAGCCTTTGCCTGGGAAATTGGTGACACTTAGCTCATTATTTTTTTGCATATGTATTTTCAGTTGTGTTATAACATTGAAAATATTGAATATTGAATGGCTTATTGACGTGTTTGAAACTTCTTCCAGAAACACATGAAGAACTACACGGAAGAGGTGAAATCAGCTTTCCTCCAGGTGGTGCTGGACAGCGGGAACCTGTCCTCCACCACCATCAACGACACACAATTCCTCGTTTGGCTCAGGGTTCGGCTGAACCCCCTCTTGTTGAACCTCTCATCCAATCAAGTGACACCACTCTTCCGCATCATGAAGGATAGGGGCTGCAACAGCAGCCAAGAAGCGTAAGGAGAGATAACTAAGTCAAATAGCTGTCTATATGTGTTCTGATGTGCTATAGCTGTCTATATGTTCTGATGTGCTATAGCTGTTTATGTGTGTTCTGATGTGCTATAGCTGTCTATGTGTGTTCTGATGTGCTATAGCTGTCTATGTGTGTTCTGATGTGCTATAGCTGTCTATGTGTGTTCTGATGTGCTATAGCTGTCTATATGTGTTCTGATGTGCTATAGCTGTCTATGTGTGTTCTGATGTGCTATAGCTGTCTATGTGTGTTCTGATGTGCTATAGCTGTCTATGTGTGTTCTGATGTGCTATAGCTGTCTATGTGTGTTCTGATGTGCTATAGCTGTCTATGTGTGTTCTGATGTGCTATAGCTGTCTATGTGTGTTCTGATGTGCTATAGCTGTCTATGTGTGTTCTGATGTGCTATAGCTGTCTATGTGTGTTCTGATGTGCTATAGCTGTCTATGATGTGTTCTGATGTGCTATAGCTGTCTATGTGTGTTCTGATGTGCTATAGCTGTCTATGTGTGTTCTGATGTGCTATAGCTGTCTATATGTGTTCTGATGTGCTATAGCTGTCTATATGTGTTCTGATGTGCTATAGCTGTCTATATGTGTTCTGATGTGCTATAGCTGTCTATGTGTGTTCTGATGTGCTATAGCTGTCTATGTGTGTTCTGATGTGCTATAGCTGTCTATATGTGTTCTGATGTGCTACATCAGTTCAAGATAATCTAAATTAACAAATGTAATAGAACATTTAAAATAGCTTTTTAGTGTGATATTTACACATATCTCTCGTTGTTTTCCTTCTGGAAACTCAGAATCTCATTATTAGACACTCTGCGGTCTACACTGACTAAAGACACACAGAGGGAAATCTACAGCAATACCTTACTACTCCTGAAAGGTACGCATTTGGGTCTAAAACTGTGTTCTTCGATGGGACCTAGAGTACAGTAATTCAGGTGTTTGTTTAAAATGCTATGTTAATGAAATACATTTATCTAACCTGCCGTTTTTCTTGCCTGACAGAGCCAACGCCGCTGCGATGCTATGTAAACGGGAGCTTCTACTGGTTCTTGAGAAGCACGTTCCTTGGCTTTGGATTCCCCGACCTGTCAATGCTTTTCACGCTCATGCCAGACACACGGCAACCTGAGGTAATGGCAGA